>NW_019154099.1:14742513-14861953 GCF_002288905.1 Enhydra lutris kenyoni | reverse complement strand
AAAAAAAAAAAAAGGGCGCCTGGGTGGCTCAGTGGGTTAAGCCGCTGCCTTCGGCTCAGGTCATGATCTCAGGGTCCTGGGATCGAGTCCCACATTGGGCTCTCTGCTCGGCAGGGAGCCTGCTTCCTCCTCTCTCTATGCCTGCCTCTCTGCCTGCTTGTGATCTCTCTCTGTCAAATAAATAAATAAAATCTTTAAAAAAAAAAAAAGAAAAAGAAAAGAGAAAAGAGAAACAAAGTACTAATGTAGAATAAGTGAGTATGAAAATACAAATTGATTTTTGTTCTTCCCTTCTGTTCTAGATTATATTAATTCATTGAGCATTGTCACTTTTAGAGATGCAATCTAATAAACGGAGATGAAATACATACAGCATTGTAGAATGTAGATGTAACTATTTTACATTAAATAAAATACTTAAATTATCATGGAAGAAACTAGCAGGACTAATTTATGGTACATCTTAACTCATGTTAATAAAAGGCCTTGAAAGTTTTATTTCATCGTAAATAAGATTGCCAAATAATCAGCCTAGTTAACTTCAAAACATATTAACAATATTACAAAAGTGAAAAGTAAAAGTAAACTAATACAGATAAAATTAACTGTTGATAAATGAAGAGAGTAGCTAGTCAAACTAACATTCAGTCTTTGTACAGAAATGAAAGCTGTCAGTGTGCTCCCTGGGCATGGCTGAGAAAAGGAGAATTTCTCATTTATTTATCCATAAAATTGCAGACAATTTAATAATGAGCATAGAACTGTTATTCAAAGCATGAAACTGCTAAATATCAATGTCTGGATACCAGAAAATAGAGGATGAAAAGAAACAGTAACAGAAATTTTTATCAGTCTGCACCATGAAATATTATCAAGTTGAAATTATCTTCCTGAATTTTATAAGCCTTTTAACTTCCTGTTCTCACTGGCATTTATTAAACCATAAGTCACCTTAAATTGGTTTACTTGTATTAAAATTTAATAAGCTCTAGTATACATTCAAAATAGAAAGTCATAGTCTCATATGCATTCCAATATAGATTTGCCTTTAATTTAAAAATAAATACCTTTGTTAGTTGGCATAATATTAACATGTTTGTTGACTTAGGAAAAAGTAAAATATATAAGGGTGATATATTTCACTTTGGAGGAACTAAAATTATTCTAGATTGGCTGTCTTATCTATGAATTAAATTTTAAATAATTTTCTTTCTCATGGATTCTCCTTCAAACTAAGCATTTCTACTTCAAATACACAAGGGAGTGAGTAAAGCTATTTGTAAAGCTATTAAACTTTTAATTGATGTGTACACACTCCATCTATGAGTAATAAAAATAGCTTGTATTCTTTTTAAAAATTAAAATGCAAATGTTAAAAGCTTTAACATTAAAAAATAATCACAGAGGAGCCAACTAGAACAATATTAATTTTTATGTTTTGCTTTTCTTTGTTTCACTTATCTCTCCATTGTTTTTATATTTCAGTTTTCCTGCACAATCACTGTTTATCTTATTACATTAAAAACCCCTTTATAATAAGCTTTGATTTGCCCTCAAGCACCAGTCTCAGAGAAAGTACTAAAGGTACTACTTTTACCCTAAAAAAAATGAGCCACTTGGATAATAAATCATATGGTTATTAGAAAAAAATTGTCACTAAGTGGTATTAAGATGGTTATGAGTTAATGAGTGAATGAAGTTAATTTAGTTTTTGAATGAAGTTAATTTAAAATGAACAAAAAATTTATTGCATTACTCTCTATATATTTTTAATAGAATTCTGGTTAAAATAATTAAATATCTATAATTTCTTCATATCCAATTTTGGGAAACACTTTTGACTAATGAATTGGTAAATAATCACCAAAGAATTAACACCTTATACTTCCAGTGAGCAAGAGCAAATGAAAAAACAGTATAATGCAGACATTTTTCAGAAGAATCATTTTTAACTCAAATACATAACTTGCAAAATGATTCTGCCAAAATGTTGATGCTGCATTTAAAAATCACAAGGGATACCATTTTCAAAGGTTTTATCGTTATATTGTCAAATGAAGGGCATACAATATAACTAGTTAGAGTAATGCAATTAGTGAACATGCTGTGGTTAGATTTTTTTGAAAATTGTATCTGGCACAAAGTAAAGACTACACAATTTACAGATCACATATCATCAAACATAAATGATACAATAAAGAATTTGTAATGGGGCTTATGCACTGAATCATTTTTTTTAACCCATGAGAATTTTCACTTTTATTCAGAAGTCATATTCTCTGATTGTAGCTACATACTAAATATATTATTTCACCTACTAAAAATTCATGATTTTACTCATTTTTGTTTTTTCCACTCAGTTTCAGTCGCATAATTTGATAAAACAAGGTATATTCCTGTGTGAATATTATGGTAATAATTTTAGGTTTTCTAAATTGCTGTATCTAAAACCTGAACTCTCTTACTTCGTTAAACGATCTCCTTACATTCTAATTGGATAAAGAACCTTTGAGCACAATCCCCTAAACTCTTTATTGCATTAAACTGACATTACAGTAATTCTTAAAACTGTGAAAACATTTTTGCCCAACTAATGCCAACAGTATAAGGAAAACCTAGTATGAATATGGTTAGGGTGTTGGTCTAAAAATTAAAATAATTGTTTTTCATGTATGATTTCTGAAACCTAAGTATGGAATATGAAAAACCAATTATATTTCCTTCTTAAGAATATCCCCTTTATGGATATGGGATATGTGAAAATTTTGAGGAATCTATAGTCTGTTAATTTTGTAAAATTCCTATGGAGATCTGTATGTCTTCTTTGGAAAAATGTCTATTTGCAATGATGTGGATAAAGCTAGAGAGTAATACGCTACATGAAATAAGTCAGTACAGAAAGAAAAATACCATATGATTTCACTCTTACGTGGAATTTAAGAAAGAAAACAAATGAGCAAAAAGTAAAAGAGAGAGAGAGAGAAATCAAGAAACTGACTTCTAACTGTAGAGAACAAACTACTGGTTACCAAAGGGAGGTAGGAGGGGGGAATGGGTTAAATAGGTGATGGGGATTAGAGGGCACATGTGAGGAGCACTGAGTGTTGTATGAAATGTTGAATCACTATATTGCACACCTGAAACTAATAACACACTAACTAATGTTAACTAACTGGAATTTAAATAAAAACTTAAAAAAATTCTTATGGAGTTTTAGTTTTTATTAGGTACCTGAAAAAAATTCATGTTCTTTGAAACAGTAATTTGCTTCTAGGATCAATTCTTAAAGAAATAAGAGATATTATTGTAAATTCAACAGTACATTATTTATAAGAGTAAAGTAAAATATCCCATTATTTATAAAAGTAATTATAAAGTATATGTATATGTTTATGATACATAATTTTCCCCAAATAGAGGCATGCATCAATAAAGACTTATTCAACCACATTTTTAAACACTGAGTTTGAATACTGAGTTGAATGCAACTAAGGCTTTTGAAGACTTATAGGCTGGGGATTTGCTCAAGATATAATGCCATGTATCAAGGGAAATACACAGATTATATATTTGGGATTACTCCAATTGCAATATATATATGTGTGTGTGTATACACCCATACACGCACACACACAATACACACACACACAGACACACACAATACATCCAGAGACACTGAAGAAACATACAAACATGTTTTACAAAGGTTGTCTCCAGGGAATTACAATTTAGAATTCCTACGGAGTTGGATATTTTAATGTAAAAGAACCCAATTTAGATGATTCTTTCTTTCTTTCTTTCTTTCTTTTTTTTTTTTTTGTTTTAGGTCACTCAATTTTATTTTGTCTTTTTTTCAGTGTTCCAAGATTCATTGTTTATGCACCACACCCAATGCTCCATGCAATACGTGCTCTCCTTAATAGATCACAAGCATCATCAGTAAGATAAATAACCAGAAATGTGTCCTTTCCACTTTCCATGACTATATGGTGCTATACTATCTACCTACCCCTTTTCTCTTCCCTAATGCCTCCTTCTACCTCAAACTCACCTCCTCTGCCCCAGCCATGCTGGACATTGTGCTCCCCCCCAACTATATTTCCACGCCATTCATTCATTCATTTATTTGTTTGTTTGTTTTTATTATGTTCAATTAGACAGCATATAGTACACATCATTAGTTTTCGAGGTAGGGTTCAACAATTCATTAGTTATGTATAACACCCAGGGCTCATCACCACACATGCCCTCCTTAATACCCATCATCTGTTTACCCCATCGCCCCCTTCTCCCTCCCTTCTGTAACCCTCAGTTTGGTTCCCAGAGTCCAGAGTCTTTGTGCTTTTCATTCAATATGTCAGATAAGCAAGTAGAACTGGTCATATACTGCTTAGAACTCTCTTCCCCAGAGAGCAATCTGGCTGTACTCTCTCACTACTTTCATAGCTCCCCCTACTCATGACTTGCATGTTGACGAGAATGTATATTTCTCCACGAGGACTCCTGTCTCCACCTTCTACAATATATCTGGCTTAGTGTAGATAGTGAAAAAGTACTAAGTGAATGAATGTTATTGCCCAGAAATATTTTTAATTTTTAATACATCATCATCCATCCTTATTATGAGCAACAACAAGACTGCTGAAAATTTGGGACAGTGCAAATGAGTTCCCTCTTGATGAATTTTTAGTTATTGAAATTACACGTGTAGAATTAATCATATTTCTATACTGAGGAAATGATTGGTAAAATTTGAGTAGAGGCTGAAAAATCAATCTTACAGCGGCAAAACTTTTCAGAGTCCATATTTCTGTATACATATAGCATTGTAAAGGGTAAGGCACAATAGAGAAAACCTAATTGAGTCCTTTCATTTACAGGTAAGGTACTAAAGACCTAGCAAGTTAAAGTCCTGGTGAAAGACAGAGATAAGCAACTGGTATTACTGAGCCAATACCAGAAATGAATCTACTAATTCCAGATATGATATGCATTACAATGATTGAAAAAGTTTCAAGCCTTCTTCCGTGTATTTGATGATACATGAAAATAACCTTATAATGTACAGCATTTCTATATATACTCATGCAAACACCTCTGATACTTAAATGTCAGTACGTATTTGTGAAACAACAAAAACAAAAAGAAATCTTGTATTAAAGACAGATCAGCCTATATATAATAGTCACTAGCCTTGTTTTTTTTTCTCACCAAAAAATAAAACAAAATAAAAAATGCAAAGCAAAAATAAAAAATGTATGTGTTGATTAGTATAAAGTTTTATTATACTTGCTATATGTAAACACAATTTTTCCTAAAGAATTTTAAATGCACTATTTAATGATCCAAAGAGAAAAGCTCATGACTTCTGAAAATTTCAGAGAAAATGGATTGGAAATGGGGGATGATTGTATTAAGCTTTTCTCAGCAGAGAAAATATTTCCAAAGATATTTGTACTTCATTGCAGTATGGGTAATCTCAATGACCAGTCAACCTGTACATAGTTTATCCTGACCAAAATACTCTCACAGGATTCCAACCATCCTGAAAATATTGTACCTGATGGGACAAAATAAATCTATCAAGTCTCAGGACTTTATACCCCTGAGGGAGCTCCCTCCTCCATGTCAGCCTTAGACAGCAAGGCAGTGGGACTTGAGAGAAGAGTTCATCAAAGGAGAGTTTGTGGTATCTGTTCCCTTGTGTGACAAAAACTCCATTATCATTTTCTGGTACCCATGGCAAATTGGTGGTCAAATATATACATCTTTATCTATTTTAATTACAAAATTATAAGTCACACTTTACTGAACCCAATGAAAAGCACTGTACAAATCAACAGTGTGAGTTCCCTCTCCCCTCCCAGAAACTATTTCATAGCTATTCATTTGATGATGCAATGTTAGATTTTTTTTTTAATGAAAGGTAGTTTCTTTAATAAGAATGACCCTAAAGAGCTGGTCACATCTATAAAATGAAAATTTAACTCCAATTGAGATTGTGTTTAATCTAATAGTTACTTCTAATTTGAACACTTCAAATTGACTACAAAAACGTTCTTTGGAAAATCCATTGACATCAAGGGGACTGTTCCACACAATGGGAATAAATTCAGCTCCCTCTCTCTCATTACTGCTGTTTTGTGGGTCACTTTCAAATTTGATAATTTCAACCATTTACCTTTTAAAAGTTTCAGAAGTAATTTATTTTGCACATGTGAGATATGGAACATAAAATTACTTTTAATAATCAAAAGTAGAAATGTAATGAGAATAAAATAAAAGTTAACTACCTAAAATTTCATTTTATCAACTGAATTTGGAATTGTAGCCATGTGCCATTTTTAGACTTCTATTAGAACTATTAATTAATATTCTGAATACATATTAGAGATTACTGATTAAGTGATAGCCTGGCAGCTAGAAATTTTCCTATTTTACTCCCAATTCTTGGTTTATGCATTGAGAGTATGATTCACTGTGCACTTATGAGAAAATATTAATATTTCAAATAAGAATACAATTACCATTACAAAGATTGGGAAACAGACCACAGTGACATTCTAGGCTCAAAAATGCCAAACATTCCTTGTTCACTGTTCAAGAGGTTTCAAATTATTTAAACATAGGACATTCCTGGAGGAAATGATTAAACTCTCATTTAGCCTTGGGAACTCAAATATATCTCCTTTTACCCTACCTAGGGTAGTTTCTAAGTTTAAAATTTTATGTTATGTAGTTTCTAAGTTTAAAATTTTATGTTACTTTCCTATGCTATATCCAGTTTATTATGTTATAAATCTCTTTTCGAAATCACCAGATTGTGTTTCTCTGATAGACTTCATACTCAATAAATTGCCAAATACTGTTAATTATTTTATCTATACTGTGTCAAAATTTTATCTTTTTCTTCACACTGACCATCATATGAGTTCTGGTCTTTATCACTTTGAAAGTACTGAACCTGATTGGTCTCCTGGATGCCGCCTTTCCCTTTCTAGAGTTTGTTTGTGCGGTCACAGAGAAAGTTTCCTTACATAGCTGCATTACTTTTGTTATGCTCCCACCCAAGTATTTTTAAGGGCTCCTACAGATCATTAAAAATGCCCAAATTCAGGGCTCCTGGGTGGCTCAGTGGGTTGAGGCCTCTGCTTTCGGCTTGGGTCACGAACCCGCAGTCCTGGAATCTAGCCCCCGGCTCTCTGCTCAGCAGGGGGCCTGCTTCCTCCTCCTCTCTCTCTCCCTCTCTCTGCCTACTTGTGATCTCTGTCTGTCAAATAAATAAATAAATAAATCTTAAACAAAACAAAACAAAAAATGCCCACATTCTTTATTTAACATCTAAACGCACGATTTTGTCTCCTCAATTTTTTCTAGCAAAGTTAATATTTTAAATAAACTTTTCAACTTTAGAATCATTTTAAATTTACAGAAAAATTGCTAATACAGAGTCACCTGAACCTCACATCCAACTGGCCCTATTATTAACATCTTCTATCCATAAAGTACATTTGTCACAGTTAATGAACTAATATTGATGCATTATTGTTGATTGAAGTCCATATTATATTAAAATTTCCTTAGTTTTCACTGTATGTCCTTATTCCGTTCAGGAATTCCATGCAGGATATTGTTCCTCAAATCTACAGGAAAGAGATAAAAATTCCAATCTACAGCTTTCACAGCTGCAGATAAGATAAACTTTTACTCCTCCCAATTTTTAAAGTCAACTCTCATAAATTTGTTGATTTCACATGGTAGAGCTAAGGTGTGTTTTTCAGACTTGTACGCTTCAAGAACAAAAAGTCAAACTAGATGTTGTTCCAAGAGCTTCGACTGACTGGCATAAACATTTACTGGGGTAAACTATCAGAGATCAGGGCTTAGATTTGTTTTGTATATAATTTTATTCCTTAGTGCCTAATACAGTGTCTAGGACAAATAAACGTTGAATCACCTATTTCAAACTGTATTTGAGAAGATAAAAAAGAATTTATGCCACTTTGAAATATCACTAATGCTTTATACGTCAGTGTAATTATTACTAGTTCGATTTTTTACCTTTTCCAATATTTTTAACAGATACTGCACAGTAGGAGCACAAGCGTAATTACAAGGGGATACTTACAACACCAAGGGAATAAACTACTTTTAGTCTTCGTCAAATAAATTAGAAGCAAATTATAGTTAACATACTAATAACTATCTGTATTACCTATTCATCAGTGAAGATTTCAACAAGGATTTATACGGCAACATACTATTGGCTCAATTTGAATTTCCGTTGTCTTTGAATCAAACCAAAATAGAAACCTGACTTCTTTTTAAAGTAATTTATGACATAGATAGGTCCCCCAGGATAGAATTAATGACTATGCTGCATTATTAAAGTGAATTTAAACAGTTTAACGTTATTGAACTGGTATCAGAGAAAGACAGGTTACATCTGAAGAAAATGATAGCATATCACTCAAACATTGATAGTATTAATAAATGTATCCAGTGTTTAAATGAACTGATGACATGTAAGTAATACAGAGACTGAAATGAATGTACATATTTATATTCATTAACACCATAGTTCCAAAAAACAAATTAGACAAAATGTGTAACCTCTATTTATAAAACATGTTGCTCATAATCTAAAACAAGTAAGTTTCCTTATAGCTTTTACAATGCTGTTTCTTTCACTCTTTCCAACATTCAAAAAATTTGTAAATGATCTTTAATAAAATATTGTCATGTGAACATGAAAATTATTAGACTGTTAATGGGTTTTGAATATTCTTATGCTAATAAATCTATGTGGAAATATATTATTATATATTGTTTAAACATTTTGTAACTTCAAGGGAAAGTATCTAGTAACCTGGCAGAATTTCCAGACACAGTTACAACGCATATCAGAAGTTAATGATATTCTGATGGATGTAGGATAAGTGTAATTAAAAAAAATTTAAAGCTTTACCATTCAAATTTTGAGGATAAGTAATATATATATATGTAAACTCATATATGTTTCCATACATATATGTGTGGGTATAAAACAGAAAATAAGTTTAGCAATCAAACATATAGAAAAGCAAAATACTTAATTAAAACAAATCTAGGAGATTTATTTTCTAAACTATGAAGTTCTATGTAGCCTAGTTTTTAAAAATCTCGACATTTTATTGAAGTAAAGAGGAGCAGAAATAGTATTGGTATCCTCAGTAAAATGCAAGGAAGAAATCTGGAAAACTCTGGCTTCTAGAGGGTTGTTTCTTTAATCCTTACTATTTTAAATATATGTTCTTATTAAAGTGTAAACTCAAGAGGATTTCACATCATGTTCTGAAGAGATGCACTTACACCTCTCTTTGGAAACTCTTCCATATAGGAGTACTTTCCTGCTCTTCCTTTTCTTAGTGTTGTCTATTTTTCCTTTTGACAAATCTTTCATTTTAACCATTTTTCCCCACTCCTCTTTCCTCTAAATAGACTTATCTAATTATTGATTTTTTTTAAATCAGTACATGGATATGGCCGACTGTATCAGTATTGCTCACAAATAAATGAATATCATTTTCCCGGGTATTCAAATCTAATAATTTTATTGCAAATATGGCTTCTGCATCTAGTAATACAGGAAGAACTACTACTGAGCTCTGAGGAATCTTTACCTGACTCATCTAAAGTTCAAGACAAGTCTTCATTTTACTAATTTGTCTCCTGTGTTTCCCAGTGACAATTCACTTTACTATATTCCTGAACGTGTCAGTTTATCTACATGCCTTAATTTTTGTATATACTTTAGAGTCCAATATCAGTAACAGACACTCAAAAGATAACCCAAATTTATCCACCTTTCCTTCAACATTACAGACTAATCTTTAAGACTGCAGTCAGATATTTCAAGTAGAGCATCATATATTTCAAATAGATTGTGCTTTCTTTTTGCATTGTCCCATTTCTCTTGTACTCATTCCTATTGCATCATTTGCTTTCTTTGCACATCGTTTTAGCCAGCCAATATTATACAATCACCTAACAATATCGTTATGACCTGGTGGAAGTTTTTAATTTTGAAAAAACTTCATGACCCTCTCTTACTCCCTACCAAGATGTTGAGGCTTTTAGTCTCCAAATATTGGCAACCCCCACGACTCCCTCTCATTTTCAATATCACCTAGAGTAGTGAGAACTTCATTACTTCTCACATAGGCAATTGCCACTGTGAGATAATGAACAGACCCATGAAATTGTAATCAGAGAGCCACATAAAAGCTTGATGACCTTAGACTGGTTATTTCTCTATTCGAAATGGAAAAGGCAATTATATACTCTAAAGTCATCCTATAACTATCTTATAAAATTATTCAAAATTGTGTATGGTAAATGAGATAATTTAAGTAAATGTGCATAATTCAGTTCTTTGAAGTCATTAAATGTTTGTTGGGTCTGTTTCTATCTGCAACAGAACTGGCTTCCCTAAAGATTAATTCACAATCATGTCATTTATCAGACCAAGATCCTTTAATATTTACCCTGTGACTTCAAGTTCTTTAAAATCTTCTCCCTGATCTTGTTTTAATCCTCCATAAACTCTGTGTGTGTGTGTGTGTGTGTGTGTGTGTGTGTGTAAATAAACATTGGGAATATATTGAGAATACATCAAGAATAAGTGAAGTGTGTCCTTAGCAACACAGAATTTGCAGACTCCTGGGGAAGACAAATTAGCACAAAAAAGGTCTCAGCACCAGAGGTCGCTTTATTGAGAAATGAAAGAAGAAACTGAAAGACTTCGCTGGCTGGTGTATAGTAAACAAGCAGGAGAGAGTGACACCAGGTTAAGGTTTATAGGCCAAGGTTAAAAGTGTAACTTGGGCATTTTTTTGGTTTTGTTTCTTTTGTTGTTGTTGTTTCCCTAAGTACTCTACAGAAATCACTGCAGGATCTTAATCACTGCAGGAGGAATGCAATGATTAAATTTACATCTCAAGGAGATCACTGTCTTGCTAATGGCTGGTAGTTTACTCCAGGACCACAAAAGAAGCCCCTGAGCGTGTGCCTGGGAGGGTGATCTGAAAAAGGGGGGCAGGCTGGACAGGGGGAAACACCCTGGAAGTAGGGTTGGGAGGTGTAACAACAGGACTTAGTGACACCTAGTGGGATGCTGGAGAGAAAGGAAAGGAGTCTCTTTACCTGTTTCTGACTAGGGTGAGTAAGTAGATGGTGATAGCCCTTATGGGGACTAGAAGGGAGCTGGCTGGGAAGAGATTATGAAAGTAGAAAGAAAATATTGGCAGGTTTGGGATGGAGGAAAAAAAATGAAGTGAATGGAATTTATTCGAGCTTTATTTGCTCCGTTTTAATGGAGCAAAACCTTTGATCAAATTCCTAGAGAACTGTGAACTGTCTTACTACATAGCGACTATAGTGTCTTACAAATTGTAGATCATTAATAAAGTGGAATTAAATTTGTGAATGTAACGTCAATATCTCTGAGTCGTCTGTCATAATTCTAAAAGTAACACGGATCCTAGAGCTTAATACACACAACATAACTGCCTTGGGAAGTCTTTGCACATAATTACTGAAGATTAAATAAGCAGGAGGGACTGGAGTGGAAAGACATGACATCAGACAGACAACTGCTACACTACTAAGGGCCTCAACCGTGGGCAAGTTCCTTTCGTTGTCTGACACATAGGCTTTTCATTTACTGCAGAAGATAAGAGAGCATCTCATCAGCTTGCCATTAGGAGAAATTTGTTTAGAAGTGCTTGGTACAGGAACACCTGGGTGGGGCAGTTGGTTAAGCATTGGACTTTGATTTCAGCTCATGTCAGCACATCAGGGTTGTGAGATCTAGCCTGCATGGGGCTCTGTGCTGGGCTGTGGAATCTGCTTAAAATCCTCTCCTTCGGGGCACCTGGGTGGCTCAGTGGGTTAAAGCCTCTGCCTTCGGCTCAGGTCCTGGTCCCAGGGTCCTAGGATCGAGCCCAGGCATCGAGCCCAGGCCTCTCTGCCTGCTTGAGATCTCTGTCTGTCAAATAAATAAATAAAATCTTTCAAAAAATTATTTATTTATTTGACAGACAGAGATCACAAGCAGGCAGAGAGACGGCAGAGAGGGGTGGGGAAGCAGGCTCGCTGCTGAGCAGAGAGCCCAATGCGGGCTCGGACCCAGGACCCTGAGATCATGACCTGAGTCTAAGGCAGAGGCTTAACCTACTGAGCCACCCAGGCACCCCTGTATCATTGTTTTTAACTAATGGAATTACAGCTAGATGGATGGAAGATTGACATCTCCAAAGTCTAAATATCTTGAAGGTAGAGTGTCAAATACATGAGTGCTAAAATAATATTTGTTGAATTAATGTACTCATGTTTTAATTAATGGTTATGAAATCCACTCCTGAGAAACAATCACAATAGAACTCCATGAGTTAAAAAAAAATTATCAGATAGATTTGCTTAAGATTCAAACTATTGTCTATTGTTTTCCAACAGTGTGGAACAATGCTTATGTATATCACAAAGTCATTCTGCATGTATTAAAATTTTCTAAAGTTTTCTTGCCAACAGTCTCTTAAATACTTAAATAATGTTACTTTGTAGGGACAAAAGATCATATGTCTCTATAAAGGAAATTATGTAATAAACACAGTAATTAATTTTAGGAAGGAAATGACTAGGAGAAAACCAAAATAAAATAATTTCATTCCTCAATATGAATTTTCAAAACTTCAAAGAAAATAAAAACCAGAGCAGACAAATCAATCTCCATGAAATATGTATTTTGTTTCAAAAATATATCCTGTATCAGAAGTGGGTACATTTGTTATCAGTCTGCAAATTCTGAAAATACTACCTGAAAGGAGCTTATGAAGCAGTAATATTTTCATGTTCTAGATTATTTTTTAGCTTCCCAAAGTAAATATTTATCACATTAAAACTGTTACAGGGGTGATAGACTTTTTTATTCTATATTTGGTCTGAAGCAAGACCCCAACTGTACATTTCTCTTATGATTTAATAGGAAACTGGATTAAATAATTTCTCCAGGTAGTAGACAATAATTTTTTTCATTGTTACTACTTGAGTCATCAGCAGTATAACTGGTTGTCAAGAATGTAAGGAAGCAAAAGCCCCAACATGCAAATTAAGTACAAGTCTACAATTCCTTGTCCATAATTTAGAAATCCAAAAATATTTCAGATCTGGAAATGGTGGTTACTCATATGGTGGTAAAAACTGACTTGAACTGGCATGAACTATTTCTTTTTGTCCGTTTTGTGTAAATATTCAGCCTTCTTTACTACAAAATGTAATGTGTTTGATTGTGAGTACTGCCATAGATTCCAGTGGGGAGATTACATGATATATGATTTATGCATTACATCACCTTTCCAAAATCTGAAAAATTCCTAATTCTGGAAAGCATCTTGTTCTAAGAATTTTAAGATACATAACAAAACATCTGCTTTCAAAAATTTACTCAAGCAATGAGACTAGAAAATATAGGAGAAGCAAATTTGAATATGTTAATATATTTGGCTATACAGTTATCAAATACAAATATATACATTTATTCTGTGATATGACATTCCTATTTCTTGTTTTTTTTAATAATTATAAATATAAAATAACAGTTATATCTGTTTTTGACAGATGTGTACCTTGGAGTAGAGTATTTTGGTATTTCCTGATCTCCTCTGGCTTTTCACAAAGTTGAGGTCATTTATATAATATAAATGCTTATATGAAATAATGAGATTGATGAACTTGCCTTATACTTCATAGAGAAGATTGGACCCACCTATTATGAATTCCCCTTTACCTTTACATTGCTGTTTATCTTTTTCATTTAATTCTCTTTTCTTTCTTTTACAGAAAAAGAGTTGATCTTTACTTTAAAGCTAGCATCTCCATTACACTCCAATGAATATTCTGTATCCAGCCCAACCCTCCAGTACTTCCTTTTAATTGGATCCTCTGCGCCAGTATATTAAGAGTTAGTTACCTAAATAATTAAAGCGTTTCCATTCATAATACCATCTTTCTTACCTACTATTTCCCCTTTCTTTCCCTTATTCCATTATTTGCTGGTTTTGAAATAACAGAGAAATTGCTGTCTCCAATTTCTGACCTTACTTCATGGTCTATCTTGAAATCCTTTTTCTTTTTTTTTATTACTCCATTATAACTTCTCTCATGGAAATCAAGAGTGATCTGTCAGTTATCAGATTCCATAACTATTCCTTGAGCCTCATTTTCTTGGATTTCTCTAAAGAATCAAAATATTTGTTCTTATCTATCTCTGGCTACCGTGGTGATACGGCTTTCCTACTTCCTCCCTCCCTTACTGACCACCTCTTTCCTGTTTTCACTGGCATTTCTTCCTTTTGTCCCTTCTCTTCTGGACACATTGGACTACTCATTATTCCCTAAATTATTATATACACTTCCCATATCCCATGTATGTGTTTATGTACTTGGGTGTTTCTTCTACCTCTGAAAGTAAAAAGCTTCTTCATCCCTTAAATCTTAGCTCAAATTTCATCTCTTGTATGAAGTCTTCATTAAATAATTATCAGTATTCTACTCCTCCTTTTGAAACTCTCAGACCCTTTTGTATATACCTAATCAATAGCACATTATTTTCTACATCTTACTATATTTTTGGTGTATGTTTTACTTCCATTACTAGATTACTAGTTCTGTGAAAATGGGTTTTGTGAGTTTCAAAAGGGTTCACTTGAGAATTTCATTTGAATGTAAGCTCACTGTAAATGGGAATGTACGTTTTGCTTACTATTCAATCCTCAACACTTGGAGGAGTACTTGGTATATAACAGAAACCCAAAGAATATTTGCTGAATAAATATACAACATAGCACCTAAGATATATGATGATACATAATGATACTATACAAAGTGTTACTGAATTACATTAAAAATTCAAAACATTTGGTTCCAAGTGAATGTTCTTCCTTCAAAGTGAGTGAGCTCTGGAAGTTATTTATTTATGCCCATGGTACCAGGTCACATATATGGGACTTTACACTAAACTAGTTTTTTGAATCATAAATTATAACTATCTCAGTATCTGAGATACTGTTTTTAACAAAAGCAGTATTATCCAACTTTATTTAATGTATTGTTTTAATTTGGCTCTCAATTACATGTGGCTGGAGATGAAATCTAAAAACTCGAGGTTTTAGTCACATAACTCATCTACAAGGTCTCTGGATTTTGGGTTGTCACAAAGTATTCAGAAATGTTTCTTGTCAGGTTGAACAATTATTGAACTTTCTCCCTTCCCAACTTCTAAATTCTTTAGGATTTAGTCCTGGACCCTTTCCTTACAATAATCCCAGAATCCAATCTCTTGGATTCTTTTTTTGCAATGATCTTTCTCATTGATTTACATACTTTAAGTATCATCCTATGTCAATGGCTTCCAAATTTACACTTCTTAACTTCTACTTTGACTGCCAAACTATAATTTCTAGTAGCCTCTTCTGATATTCATGGAAACTCTTTTTACTTCCCAAGTATTTTCCCAGTGGTGCCCTCACCCTATCTTTGCCACTTTAGTAAACTGAACTCAGTCACCCAAGTTATGATGCTAAGATTAATTATGACACCACGCCCTATACTTTGTCACTGTTTTCTAAACTTTCTCCCAAAGATCTGGTTAACTGAAGTTTGTTTTTGTTTTTGTTTTTACCTATCATCTTTGATGGTGAAGTTTCTTTAGCAAGTCAATTCCAGCACGCAAATAAGCATTGTTCGTTTAGAGAAAATGCTGAAAGTTTCAAATATTTATGTGCCAATCGAATATATGTGGTATAAATTACACAGAAACATACTTAAATAATTCAAGTTCTACTCCATTTATTTGAGTATCAAATTATTTTTTTCTTTAGAAACTTTTATCCCAAAATCAATTTTAAATGAATGCTGAGCAATTAATTATAATCATAAAAGTGTGTCATATACTAAAAGGAGTTTCTAATCTTTCATTTAGTTCCATTCCTGCTACTTCTTTATTACTCTGGGCCTCATTTTGCCTTGCCTTGGACTACTTCCCCAGCTTCCTAAGCATATCCCTGTCTCCCCAGTCATTGACATAACAATAATCTCTTTAAATGAGACTTTGAACTGTTACCTCCTGAACCTCCAATGGCTCCTGGCCCGGTCCATTGTCCCATCACTGAGCTTCTCAGACTCTCAGTCTTACATGCCCCATTCTGAGTCTCACACCTTCCTACTCCCATGCATCCAACATGTTGCTTCACTTCGTCTGTGTTTCTGAGAGAGCCTTGTCATCCTCCATCCCCAAAGGTCATTGGGCCAGGTGAGATACACATTTTCTGAAGGAAAAATCAGCTCCAATAACTCCTTCTCCAAGAATTTTCTTTGTTCCCCAAATCCTGGCTGGATTTTCCTTCTCATGACTCCATGAATACTCAGGGTATATCTCTCACTGCACCAACCTCATGGTTTATATGTCAGGTTCTCTTACTACAGTATGAGCTCCTTGAGAACCCAGCCTGTGCATTAACTCATCTTCTATCCCTGGCACAGTTGTTCATTAAAAGGAAAAATAAGTGATTAAATAAATGAGTGAATGAAAATCTCTTCCAGAGCCATGAGACACACAGTTAGTGTAGATCTTGTCCCCAGACAAGAAATATATGCATCCTTGGACTTGGTGACAAATAACACAGTAGTGTCAATGCCTATATTTGGTATGAAACATTTTTTTTTTTTTTTTTTTACCTTTTGGAGCTTCTATTCAATATATTTATTCAATATATATAACATATAAACATATTAAGTATCTATTCAATATATAAGAAAGAATCAAGCATTAAGTGCTTACATCTTTAGATTCATAAGGCAACGAAGTGTGATGACAAATCTGAAACACCTTTTTGGAGACACGAAGGTCTCTCTACTATGTGTTTTAGGAATGGTATGAAAAAATGCAAAGAGCTCCAGTCCAGCAGATTATAAACCTAGAATTAGTACTACCTCGGCCTCTAATTGAAGACTTTATTAAAAAGTCATTGAATCTGTCTGTTTTCTTACAAAACGGGAATTATACTTTAGGAATCTTTCTACGCTAGTTTTTGAATATAGCTTTCAAAAGAACAGAGAACCTGCAATAGTAGAACATGAGTTTCAAGTGAAATAATGGAAAATATTTGGAAGAAGCTTAAGACATATTAACAATATTTTCTCATAGTTCTTAATTAATAGATGAACTGATAACCAATCTAGATTATCATAGGTTACAGGCATACTCTAATTTTCATAGAAGTGTTCATAATATTACTACAGAGTTTTACTTGTAAAAGTGAAAAAAAAATACTGTCCTTCTGAAAAACCATTAAAGGAAAAACCTCTGGCTGTATCCAAGTGTTTGAAAGACACAGTAATTCTAAGGCTGGGAAGGGTGTCCCTGCCCCCAAGGCAAAATGAGTTTTTAAAAGTTTGGGAAATACTGCCCCAACATTCCCAAATTGGAGTGTTTTAGCAAAAGTCATTGCTGTGCTTACTAAAAGCAAGAGAATCTCAAAATCACATTGAGTCTATAGTAAATCATGCAACACTTGTTAGGGAGGCTTTACGATGAGAACAAATGTGAGGGTGATAAAATCTCTCTATTTTCATGATACCAGCTGCTGGATTCTAGAAGCAGATGTTTGCATACGAGAAAAAGAGATGTCATTGAAACTTTTAAAGTTAGGTGAACTACGGGACATTTGCAAAGTTTGGTAATCAAAAATAAAATGAAGCTGCTCAGAGTTTGGGGAATATTTTATCCAGTCAAATGTAAAGCCAGATGAATTCTGCAAGTCCTAAAACACAGCACAAGAGGGTAAAAAAGTTGGTATTAACGTGCTCTCAAATAAATGCAGTCCAATAAAAACTTACTGGGCTTGAAAAGAATAATTCTTGGCAAATAATACAATTTCTTAAATGCCATATATTTGAATCATAAAGCAGCAGTGTCTTTAAAAATTTGTAAATGATTTCTTCCTGGCATTAAATATTCAACAGTTCCTTTTCTTCCTACTTGTATATGGAAGTAATTTTCCATTTCCTTCCTAAGACAAATTGACTATTAATAAGTTTACAGCAGCATTTCTTTTAAAAATTATTTTCAGAGATTGCGAGGTGGCTGCTGAGAGGATGGATGTCGCCATCACGTCCATGTCCATACTTTTGTAGAAGCAATTTGCTATTGCCTGTTATGGGAAGGTCTGGGGAAAGACACTGATGGATTGGAAGGGTCAGAGCTGCAGTAACCGTAGTGCAGCACCCAAAACAGAATGGAAGCTTGAGAATGAATATAAAAGTACCATCCTGTTACTTTCCTACTCCTGGTCAGTTCTAGGGGAAATTGCAAAGTAGGTCAAGCTTGTGTTCAGTGTCCTAATCCTGCCTCAATAAGCCCTTCCCAAATCCTGTATGCATGGTTTCACCCCCATTTTGGTGGACAAGAGCTTCACCTTTTAGTCCCCCATTTCCCTACTACTTCTTTTTTAAGTCATTCCTTCACAGCAAAGTATAGGTTGTAGAAACTTTAAACTGTTTCCTTTCCAGGCATAATTAGAAATATGGTGAAATTGCAGTCATTATGCAGTAAATTAGGGAGGGAGATGTGAAAGAGTGGGGCTCAGAGCCTCGCCAAACTGAAATCACATAACAAATACTGCAGTCTTTTAAACTAGCCTAATCCTGTTTGGATATGGGGTCCACAAACAAAATGCAAGCACTGACTTGAAAAAAAAAAAAAAAAGAGCAACAACAACTACAAAAATCCATTAGCTTTAGTTTTTGTAGTTTTGCAGAATGTCCTCTAGGAAGAGGGAAGGCAACCCTTAAGAATGTAATTTAGTTTTAAAACTGAATTCACTGGAACAAACCTGGCTTATTTGGTATTTCTATTATTCTCAACTTTCCATTGATTTTATTTTTATTAGATTTTAATCAGGGATTCCATTGTGAAATGTTTTTAACCCAGCATGTAATTTAAGAAGTCAGATTTTCTAGTGGAAGAGAAAGGACTGCAGAGGCACAGAACTGAATAGGAAGAAAAAATAAAAAAAGGAAAGAAAGAATTTATAAGGCAATTAAATAAAAGGAGAAATGAGAAAGAATTTGAAGGAAGCACCTCCTGAGGATCAGAAAGTCCTGGAATCCAGTTACAGAGGAAGGGACCAACAGCTGGTTGGTCAGATTCCCGGATGGTGATGCTTCCGCTGCCATGGCAGCAAAGGCTGTCAACACTTAAAATGTGCGATGCTATTCCACTAGTGTCTGGCTTCAATTCAAGAACTTGGTTTCAGTCAACTATAAAGATAGCAGAAGACTGATTATCCTTGAAAAAAATTGAGAACAATCCTAAGCCAGCAATAGAGAGTTCAGAGAAATCATCAGACAGCATTTTGAACACTGTGCATGTATTATTTGGGAAATGGTACAGACTATGGTACAGACTACTGAATTTTAGGGAAGGCTTACTAAATCTTTTTAAAGAAGAAAACGTTATTGCTAACAAGCAAAATACTTTACCAGACTTCTGTAGTGGACAGAAATTCAGAGATACAGGCACTTCTTTAAAGAAGTCAGAGTGGATTGTTTTACCTACCTACCTACCTATAATTAATATTTGACAAAGGGAGCATGAAGAAAATCTAATTGGCAAATAGAGAAGAAGGGCACAAAAATGCAATCAAATAGAAAGAAACTAAGAACATTCTTTAAGAATCTTTTAAATTCCACTGAGAAACTAAAATAACCTCTTTCTATTAGAGGATTTATTAATATAAAATCCTTAAATCTATCCCCAGCTGTAGTGCCCTATATCACTCTTTCAATTAACTACTGAACCCTTTCAAATATTTTTGCTAAAATAATGAGTAACATATACTAATGTTGTATATTTGGGATGATTAAGTTGATGGAAGCAAAAAAACACAGTAATCAGGAACAGAACTAATGGGAAAAATCTGGGCAAAAGAGAAGAAAAAAGTAATATTTAAACTAATAATATGAAATCTCAAAGGCCTAAGACTTTTGTAAAGGAAAACCATTATTAGCACAGAAATTTCCATTGAAAATGTGAAGAGTATTCTTGAAATTGATTCTAATTTCTAAGTTAAAGAAATATTTTGATTTAGAAATAGAACATTATCTTTCTTAATAGAAAAAATTTAAACAAAGAAAGAAGTCAACTAAATTAATATAAAAATGTAAACTATAATATGTTACTGATTTTTTTTTAATTGAAATGTGTTAAGGTACTACTACAAATTTTTAGAAGAGAAAAAGACTCATAAGCAGGTTTCTTTTTGTTTAGTTTTTGGTTTCTTTCTGCTAAGAAGAAATTTACTTTTGTTTCTTAGGAGATTTTAAAGGTATTAAAAATGGGTTTAATATTTGCAATCTGACATGAGATAATTGCTTAAAGACGGTTGTCATCATCCTTCATCTCTAAAGAAAATTATTTTTTATAAGTGTGCATTGAATTAATTTGGCATTGCTTCTCATGATGCTTTTCAAATAAATTAACAGTGTACATTGACCAAGACAATGTCTGATTGCTTCTTCAAACATTTTAAAATTATTTCTGAGTAAACTGTTCATTATGTGAATAGTATAAAGCACTGGGTAAGGTGGGGGGACTCTGAAGGCATGCCATTTTATTTCTAATGCTGACTTCACTACTTACAGCTATAGAAATTTGAGAAAATTTCTTAATATCTACTAAATGTGAGAGTAACATTACTTACCTATTTATAAATGCAATGAAAAATAAATAGGATAATGAGTTTTAAGTGCTGAATGATTCATTCAATGCATATGAGCTATTTTGATGTTCTCCCCTAAGGTTTGCATACATGAACTCAGGTTTTAACTTACTCTTCAATATTTATTTGGTATCTAGTCATAGAAGTCGATCAGATTGTCTATTTGAACAAATTTTACCATTTGGAGACAAAGTTGTGTAGAAAAGACACAAGGTTTGGCTATATCTAAAGCAAGGATAATATTCCAACCTGCTGAACAGATTAATAAATTTCCCATAAGCTCAGTTTTCTTAAATGCAAGATAAAAATTTTAGAGTTTGGAGGTTAAATAAGCTAACATTGAAATGCAGCTAGCACTGTTTATAGGAAATAGTAAAAACTCAGTAAATGCTAATGTCCTCCTCCAATCTAGATAGGTAAATGGATATTGATATAAACATAGATAAGAAAGAAAGAAAAGAGGAAAAAAGAGGAGGAAGAAAGAAAGAGAGGAAGGAAAGAAGGAAGGAAGAAAGGAAGGAAGGGGAAAAAAAGTTGATATAGATGATGGACATCGAGATAGATAAGATGACAGACAGAGGTAAATGAGAGAGAAGAGGGATGAGAGAGGGGGCGAGGGAGAGAGACAAGAGACAGAGAGAGAAAGAGGAGAAGGAAAGAGAGATTTCTCATCTCTACTAGTTACATACAGTTTCTTGAAGGCACACTCCAAGTCAAATTTATTTTTGATGTTCCTAAAGAATCTATTCTCCTCATGTATTACAAGGATTTATAGATATTTATTAAATAAATGAATTAGTAAACAGTCAGCAAATCAATGAAATACTACTTTAGTTAATCCTCCAAAATAATGTTTTAAAGTAGAAGTTAATATCTCTCCTGTAATTCATTATTACAGATTATCTAAGTGTGGCTTTCAGATTCCTAATATCTTTCCCATATTTATTAATAAGGATGTGTGGAAACTACTCGTTTTAGAGGAGACATTTGCATTAGCATTCCCACTCTTACACTAGCAATTGTTTCATGTGTAACATTAACTAAAATATATGCAAAATGTACTTTCTTCTAAGAACAACAGCCACCTTCCTAAGGTATTATTTTCGAAATTGAAAAAAACAGACTTTCAGTATAAAGTACATCTTCAGACATGAATAAAACCCCTTCCTTTTTCTATAAGGATCCTTACCCCTTCCCATCAAATACATCACTCACGTGGTTAAAAAAATTTAAAGAGTTAATGTGAACAGCATATAAACTTTTTTTGGTTAACAAAGTTTCTCACGAAAATATAATAAATGCAAAACTCTTTACTTACTCTATGCGGCTTTACAAAAAGTAGCCAATGCATTATCCGTCAGTCACTTTATTACACACATAGATGAATCTATGTTAGGTTCTGTATTCACATATTAAGATCCAACAACCCATTATTTAAACTTTGTCTAAAAAATTAACATATTAAATATGACATAATTAAAACCCATCATGATCACTTAAGTCACTTCAAGTAAATATTCAAATTTGTAGGAATTATAAATATTCCATAAGCATTCAAATACCTTTTATTGAAAATAATTTAAAACATAATGTTGCATTATTAGACAAAAAGTTGCTATGGCATATTTGGCAGTTAAAACTTATCAAAAGAAGGCCTTTGGGAGGCCAACTTTTAAAAAAACAGCATAATTGTAGTACAGAAATTTAAATATATATTAAACTGAACATATGCATTTATGTCTGCATTGAATTTATATATGTGTGAATGTGTGTATTAAAATTTCAATATGATCTGAGAAATTAATAGACATGATATGTGTTGAAGTATGTATGATATGACAGACTGCACTACAGGCAAAATGTATTTTCTCTGAATTGTCAACCAATAAATATCTTAGAAGAATAAATGACTACATCAACACAGTTTAAAAGTAGTTTCTCATTAAAAAACTGAAATAATAAACATTAGAATATTTAAATACTATTAGTATTTTGAGAACTAGTATTAACAAATATAAATGCATTTGTAATTCTAAAATTGATTTATCCAGTCGTTCTTTTCCTTTTTTATAATGATAAGACATAAAAACCTATTCACAATCACAGGGTCTAAGTCTTACACAAAAGAGTTGCTCACTTTTCTTTGGGTGAATCATTAGCAAATATTTCTTTGTGTTTGAAATGATAAAAACATCAAAACTAATAAAACAAAAAAATTGAAGATAGACTTTCAGGAAAAAATATATGTATTTATTAAGAAGTGTTTCTTTATTATATCTCTATCAGGGCCCACAAGTACGTGTTTATTTGACATCCCTGCAGATTTAGATGTAAATCCAAAAAAGGAGCCAAAACTTTGGCTTCGCTGTAATTTGACTCTTGAATAACGACTTTGAGGCTAAAATTCAAGCTAAAAATAAACAAACCTTGCTAAGAGCTATAAATTTCCAATCAGGTTTTCATTTTACCTAAATGTGGTGAACTTACTAAATTTAATCTTGTAAACTAGTATATTAAGATGCGCATACCTAACTAATATATGCCTTATTTTCCTTGTTGATAAACACAAAATGGGAAAGGTTAGGAAATGCCCATAAAGATAAGAACAATCTAGCGACTTTGGTCAAGTTCTCATTTTAAGGAGATTACAGACTAATATCCATGGCCTTCCTTTTTCTGTTGTTACTGAGGAATTGAATAGCTGCTTTCTCTCTGGGACAAGATCTGGATTTGCTGTTTCTTTGGATTTATTATCAATGGTCCATTCCACCGTGATAAACTGCAACTCCGGTACTAATAGGTTTATAATGATTGCTTAAGCTTTACACTTTGTAAGCATTGGAAGGCTTCACTCACCTTGTTCAAGTGGTTGGCTTTTAGTTGAAGTAGTTTTCATCTTGAGTGCCTCCCTAACAGACATGTCACAGCAGGAGCCTTTGTTAGTGTCTTGGTCACTGTCAGCCTGATCACTGTCCCCGTGCCCACTGTCTCTCAGGCTGGCTCTTTCTGGGTCCTTAAACGTGGAGCTACTGAAATACATATAAAGAAAAAGAAGAGAAAGTGTTGTCTCTAGGAGTCTGAATCTGAAATGTAGTCTCTTGCAAAGCAATTTTGACACGAATGCAAATGGGGAAGCCGAGAAAGTTATTTAATGGGCCTTACCTTTGAACAAACTGCTGCCTGCTGCCCATGTAATTGGGCTCTGCGGGAAAATTGTCTGTCTGCGAAAGAGAAGGAAAAAAATACGTGTAGTCGTACACTGGACAAATCTCCTGCAGAGCAACAAGATTTCCTAGTGGAAAAATGATTA
Organism: Enhydra lutris kenyoni; assembly: GCF_002288905.1. Classification (NCBI taxonomy): domain Eukaryota; kingdom Metazoa; phylum Chordata; class Mammalia; order Carnivora; family Mustelidae; genus Enhydra; species Enhydra lutris. The sequence continues at coordinate 14,837,827 of NW_019154099.1, read as the reverse complement.
ATAATTCAAAAATTCCCTTAATCTTCAGATTGGTACATTTTAATTAAATTGGAAATTGCTGACATGTAATTATGTCCTCAGAACAATTAAATGATTCCGGTCCACAAATTACCTGTTAAAGTAAACAATGAGCCTGTCATAACTGGCATTCTCTGTTACCACAAGGATGGATAACACAGTCTGTGTTGTTTCATTACTTAAATATTAAGATCGAACATTTGTGGGAGGAGTGGAAAAATGACCTAATTTCTCCACATTAAAAGTGTGAATTATTTAATAATACTCATTTTTAACACAATTACATCATCTGCTGGGATTCTATGCCCTCCTTGAAGTAATATCACTTAAAGTCATCCACTCCTCAATTAAGAGATACAGGGCGTTTACTTCAAATTTTGCCAATAACAATTACAAGCACGGCACATATTGCTGGACTCATCTCTATAATTCATTCTCATCTACATTCTTACTATGGCATTGAACTCAAAGCAGGCAGTGGAAATGGGTATTACTTCTGGTTATTAAAAACAAAGTAAAATGAAAACAAGAAATAAAATGTTACTTAAAATATTGAGAGTAAAAACATTGAGAAACCAGGCTTGTTTTTGTGGTTGTTTTACTGCTTCCAAACTGATGTGGAGGTCTGCCAAAAAGAACTGAATTCTCCTTGTATCACGGAACAGAGTCTTTTGGGAGAAAGATACTAGATCTTTCATAGATCTCCCTATACTGTACATTCATACACATCACTTCTTCTTGCAGCTGACTCAGCGACAAAGGTTCTCCTGTTTTCTGCATCACTTCATATCACACCATTGTGCTCTGAAGCAGCCACGGATTCATACAACATCACCTACCCTGCAAGTATCAGTGACACGGGAGCATGCAATTCATGAAGAAGAGGGCCCAAGGTAAGGCTTAATGTAGTACAATATGTATTTTCCTTATAAATAAAGCTCATTTAAACTAACAGGACTCTTTTTTCTTCCCATGTAATAATTTGATTTTGTGGCTTTCTTGAAATATTACTGCAAGGAAAAAAAAAAAGATATGTTAAGAGTAATAGCTTAAAGTACTATCTAAGTTTCACTGTTAAAAGTTTGGGGACAGGAAGTACCCTCATAAATGTCTTAATCTATATTCTTTGTCTGTTGTTGTTCAACTGACCTTTATCAAAGCGCAAAGATGAAGATAAATAAGGTCAATACATGTCTCACTTCTAATCCATTTTAACTAGTAGTTGGTAGCAGACATTTTTCATTAACATGTTTTACTAGTTTTTAGATTCTGTGAAGCACCTTCATTTTTCTTTTCATAATGGCAAACTACCAATTCTTAAGGATAATGATATTCTAGTAAATACAGTAGCGGCGGTGGGGGCTTGGGAGAACACCTGGGTGGCTCAGTCAGTTAAGTGCCACTTGATATCAGCTCAGGTCTTGATCTCAGGGTCATGAGTCAAGCCACATGTTGGGCTCCACGCTGAGCACAGAGCCTACTTTAAAAAAAATAAATTAAATTGAATTAAACTAAATTAAATAATAGTGGCAAAAAAAATACTGGGGCAAAATGTTTGCAAAAGATTTTTTCCAATTTTTAAAACTACAATTACTTAAAAACTCCACATTTTAACTTAATAAGATCTGCTGAATTGGTCAAAAACATGCGTGTAACCGATCATTGTTGTCAGTTGAAGACTAAGCCATGAATATCTTAGAATACTTCAGAAAAACAGAATCCTGGGTATTAAGGAGAGAGTAAAATGTAAAGTGAAAGTGGAAACTCTAGTTTTTATAAGTGCTATTGTAAGTAACCTTGTGACTTTAATGGCTTTAATTAGGTGGAGCATCACAGGCTATGGATCCCTATTCAGTTAGACATACGAAGACAGACTGGGAAATTTTCCTTCCTCTGTTCTAACAGGGACAGTATCTGAAGGTGTTTGCCTATTGCTAAAGTTCTAAACAGCTCTGATGAAATAGAGGACTTAAACTGAGAAATACAATACATTTCCCCACTGAATGAAGAGCTGTTTTTAAATTATGTGTGTGTGTGCATGTGCCCGTGTGTATGTGTGTTTGCATGAATGCATCCAGGTGCTTGATGAACACTGAGCAAGAGTATTGCCATCAAATGTTATTTTGATGAAAATAGAAACACAAGAGGAAGTCGTTAAAAAAGGGATTTTAGATGAAAAGAAAGATGAGAAAAATAAAGCAGGGAGAAAGGCAAAAGAAAAATAGAAAGGAGAAAGAGAGAAAAAGGTATATATATATATATATATATATATATATATATATATATATATATATATATACTGTGGAGGAATAAGGGTGAAGAGAGGTAAAAAGCAATTGAAAAAAAAAAAAAAGAAAGGTTGGTTTATTATTGTAGAACTTCACAAAGTACAACTTTTAAAAATTTGCACCTTAATCAGTAGCAGAATAGCAGAAGTTTACTAATAATGCCTGAATTTATCCAGTAAAATAGGTAGAAATGTGAGAGGTTCTGTGTGTTTATAATTATTATAATGAAATAGCCATTTGGCCTTTAACAAACATATAACTAACTCACTATAAAAACCACACTGGTTTTAATATAGAAAATAACATTTTCATTATCCAGGCTCCAAGGGTGTCAGAAAATTCATTTAAACTAATCTGAATATAAAATAAATGTATTTGCATAGAAAAATGAAAATAGACCCAAAACAAAAGCCATATGTACCACAGCATCATTTAATTTAGAAATAGATGGGTTTTAAGATATTTTCCAATAATGTACTCTAAAAATTTATTTCTAGCTTGCACACATCTATATCTTAACTTTTAAGTCTAGGAAGAAAGTAAAATTTGAGGTCAGACACTTGTGGCATTTTAGGTTTCAGCAGAGTAATTAAATATGAATATTTGTAATTCTTGAAAACTATCCTCTTCCATACAAACTAATCATACAAACTGATGTTTTCCCTTCAAACTCAATTTGAATGCAGTAACTTTTACTTTGAAAACATATAATTTTTTTTTTTTTTCAAAGTACCTGGAGTTGGTAGGTCATTACAGAAAAGTTCCAAAATAAACATGTTAAAAACTTAGGTGATTCTTTTTAGAAGAATAGATTCTTCTTAATCTATTTCAGTCAAGATAAAAGACAAAGGCTGCGGGAATTTTTAGTGACTACTCACTCATAACAAAACAGATCCAAAGTATCTTATCAAACTGAGTCCACCTTCCTAGTTTGACTTTTTTGTTTTATTGTTATTTTGTTTGCTGAACAGGAAAACTTAGATGCTCCTTACTTTCCTTTGTACTGAAAACATGAAGAAATAAGCAAGTAAGCACTTAAAGAGACACACAAAGTGGGTAAGTCCTGCATGATATGAAGGGTTTCTTTGATTATTTCCCTCCATGTATTTCTCCAAAAGTACTCAGCAGATTATAGTCAATTTATAAGTGATATTCAAAATCAGATTTTTTTGTCAGCAGTAATCAATAATAAACTATTCCTAAAGTACATCAGAATATATATTTATATATTCTAAAATTTGCTCATCCTATTATAACTCTAGAAAACAAATCATGATCTGAAAATATACATCCATGAGGAAGACCAAAAGGAAGCACCTACTGAAACTGAACCATATTGGCTGAAATTGGGTAAGTTCTTTATTTGTGGAAGTAGATTAATTTGATATGACCACTTACAAGTGGCTAAGAAAGTTGAGTTGAAAATGGATAGTAAAAGAAGACAAAATAGATTTTTGTATTATTAAAATAGTAAAAATAGAAATTTTAAAAATACATGAAGCATTTGACAAAAGTCAACACCTATCAATGGTAAAAATTCTCAGCAAAATCCGAGAAGGAAACTTCCTCAACTGTATAAAGAGCATCTACCAAAAAACGAAAAAAAAAAAAAAAAAAAAAAAAGTATAACTAACACCAAACTTACTAGTGAAAGACTAAAAGTTTTCACCTTTGCTTTCACCACTTTTATTCAACATTGTATGAAAAGACCCAGTAAGTTCAATAAGGCAAGAAAAAGAAATGAAGGATAAATTAAAAAGGAAGGGGAAAATTTTCAGTTATTGTATTCACAAATAATATTGTTTAGGCAGAAAATAAAAAGGAATCAAAACGAATCACAGGGGCGCCTGGGTGGCTCAGTGGGCTAAAGCTTCTGCCTTCGGCTCAGGTCATGATCCCAGGGTCCTGGGATCGAGCCCCACATCGGGCTCTCTGCTCAGCAGGGAGCCTGCTTCCCTTCTTCTCTCTCTGTCTACCTCTCTGCCTACTTGTGATCTCTGTCTGTCAAATAAATAAATAAAATCTTAAAACAAAACAAAACAAAACAAACAAACAAACAAAAAAAAAAACGAATCACAAACAAAATTTCTTAGAACCAATAAATAAGCTAAGGTTGCCATATTCAAGGTCATCACACAAAAATCAATATTTCTATATTCTAGCAATGAACTATAGAAAATCAAAATTTCAAAAGCAATACATTTATCATAGTTCCCTAAGATTCAAATGCTTAGCAAATAAATATTTTCAAATGATAAGTACAGAATCTATACCCTGAACATGACAAAAATTATGAAATGAATCAAAGGAGACCTAAATAGATGTAGAGATATATTGTGTCAGTGGAGTGGAAGACTCAACATGGTAAAGATGTTAATGGTCCTCAAACAATCTATACACCTAACATAATAATATTCATATTTACAGTATGATTTTATGTAAATATAGTTGAGATTCTAAAATTTTTAACAAGAAGCAACGTGACTATAAAAGGCAAAATAATTTTGAAGGAGAATAAAGTTGAAGGAATCACACTATTTTGAGACTTACTAAGAAGCCACACTAATCAAGACAGCGTAGTATTGTAGACAGAAAAGACACATAGATCAATAGAAGAGAAGAGACTGCCCATAAGTAGCCCACAGAAATACGGCCAATTGATTTTTGACAAAGTTGCAAAGGCAATTCAATAGATAATTCAGTAGAAATGAACCTTAACCTACACCTCACATTTATATATAAACATATGTGTGTGTGTGTGTGTGTGTATGTGTGTGTCAAAATGGATCATATGTCTAAATGTAAATGTAAAACTATAAAACTGTAGAAGAAAACTTAGCAGAAAATCTTTGTGACCTGACATTTGGCAGAGTTCTTAGACATGATACCAAAAAAGCATAATCCATAGAAAAAAAAAAAAAGCCAAACTGACACAGCAATTTGGTATTTACTTTAAAGAAATGTAAACTAGACTCACATGAAAGATTTGTACATAAATATTTACAGGAGCTCCCTTTGTCAAAACGGGAGTCAGCCCAGATATCTTTCAATAGATGAACAGATAAACAGACTATGGTACATGCACATAATGGAAAACTATTGAGCAATAAAAAAACAAACCACATATGTAATAAAATGGGTGAATCTCAAAAGCATTTTGGTGAGTGAAAGGAGCCAGCCTCGAAAAATCACATACAGGATGATTCCATTTATAAAATTTTCAAAAAAGAAAATAGCAAAAATGATGACGAAGAAAAGATCAGGGGATGCCAAGGCTTAAAGTTGACTATAGGGGTGCCTGAGTGGCTCAGTGGGTTAAAGCCTCTGCCTTCGGCTCAGGTCATGATCCCAGGGTCCTGGGATCGAGCCCCACATCGGGCTCTCTGCTCAGCAGGGAGCCTGCTTCCTCCTCTCTCTGCCTGCCTCTCTGCCTACTTGTGATCTCTGTCTGTCAAATAAATAAATAAAATCTTAAAAAAAAAATAAAGTTGACTATAGACATAGCATAAGGAAGTTTTTTGGGGTGATAGAACTGTTTAATATCCTGATTATGGTGGTGGTTTCATGAAGCTTTTATATGTACATGATTAAAAATACACAGAACTCTACACTCAAAAAAAGTTTCATTACTATATGCTAATAAAAGGTAATGGCAAATTACACTAAAGTGATATCTGAGTGTCATATATACTGAAGATTCTTCCATCTCAAGATTATAAAACTACAAGCTCTTTTATTAAGTATCTTCAATAAACACTGTTTCTGAACTTTGTCTTTTAAAATGATATAAAGCCAACTTTCAAAATCTATGTAGAAATTTGGACAGACTACAAATGGATTCAAGATATAAAGATCTATTGAGCCACACTAGCAAACTCAAGCAAAAGTTCTCTAAGACATCCACCTTAATATGAATTATTTAGCTAAATTTTCATTTATTTCAAAGATGTTTTTCTTGTGTGCAGTTCCCATTTTCCCAGCCATAGCATAAATACTTCAAATGAAGTTTGCAGACTGCATTTATTGCAAAGGAGCAGCTTGTTTTTTTCCTTCTTTTAAGTAGGCCCCATGCCCAATGTGCAACTTGAACTTGTGACCCTGAAGTCAAGAGTTGCATGCTCTACGGACAGAACCAGCCAAGCACCCCAACAAAGGAACAGTTTGTTGTTGTTGTTGTTGTTGTTTTAAATTTCAATGCAGGAAAGAAACATGGCTACATTGTGAAGAACTGGGATCCATCCTCAGAAACCGTGAGTTTCTAAATTCAGAAAATGCCTTGTAAATTGATTCTGCATTTGGAAGTGAACAGAATATCTTTGTAAAGACTCTAAAGACATTTAATATGAAATGGTTGGTGTCTAAGATGTACCAAAGTATATGCAAAATATCTTCAAAGTGGTTTTGCAACTTTGGTGGCAAAATTAGGATATAATACTTAAAATGTGTGGTTTTATATTTCATATGAGACAATATATGAAAATTTCTCAGTTATCAAATACAGTTCTTGTTATAACTTTTACATTAAAAAAATCCTACATGCAGCACTGTAATAATCATGAAATAATGATAAGTGGGTGTTAAGTCTGAGCAATTTTAAACAATATTTGGATTTCTAAAAAATGACAAAACTGTGGGATGAGAAAAATAAAGACCTCATCACTCTGAGTCTCATTTCTAATTAAAAGAAAAAAATACCAGAATGCTATTTCCCAAAGTATTCTCACAAAAGGAAAGAGGAAAAAAATTCAAGCATTAGGAAAATGGATCGTATGGTTAGTTTTCAGCATCCTAGATGCTATTTCAGTAAATTCTAGAATTCAATCTGTGATTAGGGCAATCACTGTGATAGATACATACAAAATACCTTGGTGCTAATTTCCAGTATTCTCTTATATTTCCCATTACAGAGTTATGGGGCAGTCAGGAAATTTCCTATGGAGAAAACAATTCTTTTTTTTTTTTTTTTTTTTAAAGATTTTATTTATTTATTTGACAGAGAGAGATCACAAGTAGACGGAGAGGCAGGCAGAGAGAGAGAGAGAGAGAGAGAGAGGGAAGCAGGCTCCCTGCTGAGCAGAGAGCCCGATGCGGGACTCGATCCCAGGACCCTGAGATCATGACCTGAGCCGAAGGCAGCGGCTTAACCCACTGAGCCACCCAGGCGCCCCTGGAGAAAACAATTCTTGACAAACCAAACAGCTCTGGTATTTCCAGAATCCTTGACGTGGAAACGCTGGTATCCTTGATATCCTTTCACCTTTCTGTGTCCGTTTATCAAAGATGAGACCTTTGAGACAGAGACTCAGTGGGTGAATTCACTCCACAAATGTACATTTAGCTTGGACCCTAAGCAGTATTTTAAAAATCCAGCGTTCAACAATGTAAAGTTCACAACATCTGACATCTGATCAGGAATTATAAGGTATGCAATAAACTAGGAAAATATAATCCATGGCTAGGGGAACATCAATAAAAACAGACCCAGGCATGAAAAATATGATGAAATTAACCAAAAATAATCTTAAAAATCTGTTTGAATATTAAAAATATAGTCAAGAACATGAAAGCATGAACCTGAGAGTAAGTGTCTCCTTAAATTTTGAGCCCTCAGTACCTCCCTTTGTATCATCTTCATCTTAGGCCTGAAGGAGAGAAATAGATGGTACAAAAAAAGACCCAAATGGAAATTCTAAAAGTGAAAACTACAGTATTTGAGATGAAAAATACATTAAATAGGACTGACAGCAGATTAGACACTTGAAGAAGAAAAGATGCAGCATTTTGTACCGGGTTCTAAAAGCATTTACCTCAATAATTGAGTGTGTGTGTGTACATACACACACACACACACACACACACACACAATTCCCAGCCATAACATAAATACTTCAAATGAAGTTTGCATACTGCATTTATTGCAAAGGAACAGTTTTTTTTTTCCTTCTTTCAAGTAGGCCCCATGCCCAATGTACAACTTGAACTTGTGACTCTGAAATCAAGAGTTGCATACTCTACTGACAGAGTGTATGTATACATATATTTAACAAACACATGGGACACTGGGTGGCTCAGTGGGTTAAGCCTCTGCATTCGGCTCGGGTCATGATCTCAGGGGCCTGGGATCAAGCCCCACATGAAGCTCTCTGCTCAGCAGGGAGCCTGCTTCCCCCTCTCTGCCTACCTCTCTGCCTACTTGTGATCTCACTCTCTCTCTCTCTCAAATAAATAAATAAAATCTTAAAAAAAAACCACAAACACAAAGTATAAATATATATAATGTTATATTTATACTTTGTGTTTGTACAAGTTTTACATATTTGTGTCAACATTATATTTTTAAATTTGTAATATACTAGAAAGCAGAGACAGGTATGTCAAATACAAGAAGGATCTCCCAAAGGTTGCAATAGAAAAATGAAGAAAGTTTTAATTCTAGAAATGTTGATTTAGAATAGGAATTGTTAAAGAAAAACAAAAGTATGTCCTTAACTCTTTGAAGTCGTCATTAAGAGAGAGTTTACTTCTCACAAACAAATTTGGGTTTGGATGTGTAGTATGGTGTTAAATCATATCATTATAGCTTCAGCTATACTAAGATGATCTGTGTTATCCTGCTTCAGAAGTACAGGGGAGTGGAAATTTCAAAATTATTTTGAATTGGGCACATAAAGTTCACTGCATATATTGATGCCATTGGGTTGAAAACAAAGTCAAACAAGTTGAACTTTTCCCTTATTTCAAAGGCACTGCTTTTCACATTGATAGGGAGCATTCTCTTTGTAGCACACTAAACACAACTGAGAGTTAAGAGGTGAATAATTCACTTTAAGCCTTTTCATACCGACATTGCTTCTGATAGCTTTGCCTTCAACAGAATATATGGTGTGGTTCTTTCTACATTGCTGAAGTAGGCAACAGCATTTTAAGCCACCACTTATAAAGTTATCTGACAGCACTTATGGCTTTGGAATTTTCAAAGAGCATGAGGTATGGCAATAACTGTATTTATCAATGATTTTCAAAATAATACATTTTATATAAGTATAGTATGATCGACATTTGTATTTTGCAACCAAAGGCATAATAAAAACATGAGAAATTCTTACCACATTTAGCAAAAACTAGCATTACTTTAAATTAAAAATGAGAGGACAAGAACAGCCACATCCTGTAAAGAGAACATTTTAAGTCTACAGCTCAATTAGGATGACTGAGATGATTTTTTTAAAGTTATGTGGCTACATATTAAAAGCTCTTGCAAATGTTAACTCTTTTGTAAAGGATACTGATAACTTTAATAATAACTTGTGTGCCAGAATTTAATTATGTAATTTTGAATTTTAAAGAAAATCATCTTTGACAAGAAAGAAGAAAATTGAGATAATCAAAAGGTAAGAGGAGTTGCTATTTGTTATCTACAAAAGCACACAAAATAAAGAATACTGTACATTCTTTTTCATATTTGCTAAAGCCTGGAGGCCATAGGCCACCAAGTTGCCACTGAATGTTAGATATGCTTTCTCCCTGGCAATGGCATAGAGTTATGCCATGAGTTGATATCTTAGGGAGAAAAAAATCCAAAATTTGAGTTGCTAACTTCAACATCTCCAATTAACCCATTCTCTTCAGTACAATCAGCCTCTCCATCTCAACCCTAACTAATACTCAATCTTTTTCTTTTTCTTCCAGTGATGGTAGTGGTCATAATGGTGGAGGGGGGAGGGAGGTCGGGGAGTTCAATTCCTTTCTGCTTCTTATTTGTTTGGTTGGTTTTTGCTAGTACCCAGCCAGATATGTTGTCTTAGAAGACTCTCCTCTGCTTTCCTCCTATCGTGCTTTTTTTCTATCTCTATTAAGAATATGGAAGGAAGGGTGCCTGGGTGGCTCAGTCGTTAAGCGTCTGCCTTTGGCTTAGCTCATGAGCCCAGTGTCCTGGGGTCTAGCCCCATATAGGGCTCCCTGCTCCACAGGAAGCCTGCTTCTCCCTCTCCAGTTCACCTGTGCTTATGTTCCCTCTCTTGCTATCTCTCTCTGTCATAAATAAATAAAATCTTAAAAAAAAAAGAATATGGAAGGATTATCTCACGGGAGGGAATACCTACAACTGGATTCTCTGAACAGTCAAAGATCTATGTAGCCAATGAATGAACATTCATTAGAAGTCTGAACTTCTAGAACTCTGACATACGAAGAGAAAGAGAGGAAAGGGAGGGAGACAGATTGGTGACTCATGATTTTACTTACTATCCCCATGAATGCTGAGTCTTCTGCAAGATACATTTCCTTAAAATCTTATTAGGGTTAAAGAACTTGCTAACAAGTAAAAGGAAGTTTTCATAAATTGATTTATTTAGATTCAAACCAGTTTTCAGTCTAATTCATTTAGCTAATATGGACAACCATACTGCACTGAATCTAAATTTATGTAATTCGTGTCATTGTGCACTTTCTGTGATACAAGGCTTGGAGTATTCTGTCTTATATTAGGATCTACAAAACAGTATTAGTGATATTTATTATTCATTCTTCCCAACTGACCTAGAAGACATAATAGTGTTACTGTCTACATGGTTTCTTTAACAGAGAAACTACAGCTAACTAACTTTCATAAAGTTACCCATCATATAACCAATTCATTGCAGAACAATAACCCTTGCCGGTGACTGCTAGGACCAGTCAGTTGCTGCATTGCCTCTCTTAAAAACAGAGAAAAATAAGGCTCCATCCCAATATTTTCAGAATTGTTAATGAGAAATTAATGTAACTTTCCTTGAAGTACTTTTAAAAATTACTGTTACACACTAAGAGAAAAAAATGCTACTAACACCCCTAATAATAAGACAACTCATTGAAAAAGTCAGCACTTCTACTTTCTAGACTTGCATGTTAAATTATTTGAATAGCTGAACATTTTATATAACTCCAATAACCAGATTTCTTTTCCTTTGGCCAATAACATAAAAAGGTAATTATGGCCATTTATTACCAAATATTCTAATGTATGCAGTAGGCTTAACTGTATGATTACTTACCATCATGACATATATATTTGGCATATATAAATTGCCAAAATAGGCACTTCTGAGCACTTACCTTTTAAAGTGCAAAAGAAATTCAAGGTATTACTTATAGTGTATTATTATATAAATACCAAAAAACAAGAACTAATTTAAAAGGTGAACCAAACTGTATGCCTGTTATCCACTTCATCAGCTTATTTTTTCAAAATATACTCAAATTAAAAACATTATGAATGAATTGATATTGATACACAGAGTTCACCAGTCTTGCTCCCCCAAATATTAAATTTTTGATCATAAGATAAAGTCAATTATTCAGGTAACTCATTTTGCTAATGAAAAAATTATCAATAAGATCAGGTTCCTGTCTGATTTTGCATCTACCTTTCAAATAATCACCTGTATAGGTATATTCCAGGTCCTAATAGGATTTAAAAAATAGAAGGAATTCAAGGTGAAATTGAGTGATGCAACACCTTTCTCATTTTTTTCCTTCTGCCAAGTCTGATAGAGAATTTTTAACTCTTTAGGGACAATAATGCAGGCAACCAGCTAACCAACCAATATATTTTACAGTAATTAGTAAATACTTTGGAGGAATTTTGAAGCCCCCGGTCTTTTGCATCGGTTTCAAAGATAATTTACTATGTTTTCCAAAATTACAAAAATCATATACAATTATAAATTTTCAAAAAAATTATCCATTGTATTTGAATTTCTGGTTTGAAAAACAAGAGTAATGTGAGAATACAATTATGAAAATTTAGGAGATAATATACAAGGAATCTGGAAGACCTGTCCTAGAAATGACTATTAACAAAGTAAAAGGCATTCCTAAATTTGAAGAAAAAATTAATTATTAATCAAATTTTGAGTATTAGAATACTAGAATATTTATCATTTTCCTACTGAAATATAGGAAGAAGTAGCACATTCAAAATGTATGATTCAATGGGAAGAGTCTATTTTAGGTTGGCATTCATACTTGAAATTAAAATAAAGCCAAGTGTCTTTACTAATGTTAACAGATTTTTAATTAAACATTAGCACAAAATGAAATGAACTATCTCTACTCTTTATCAGACTGACACTTAATACCTAATTCAAGTATCCCCAGCTTTCTTTGCTTGGAGACTTCAATTCTAAGAATTTTTTCTCCTTGAGTAAAAGCAGCAGTCTTACCTACACAATCATTTCAGAGATAATAGGCTTTCATTCTTTCATATCTAATTTTGAAATAACGGACAAATACCTTGATCTTGTTAGAGACTCTTTATAATTTACATGGTATAGTTTTTTTTAAAGATACACAAATGGAAAGAAATTAAGAAATGTTAACAGTTAGTAATGCCTTATAAAAATAGTTGGTGAACCCTGGCCTCTGGCCCGCTATCTGTTTTTGAAAATCAAGCTGTAGTGGAATTCAGCCATGCCCTTTCATTTATATGTTGTCTATGGCCACTTTCATGCTTCAATGGCAGAGTTGAGTAGTTGTGACAGAGACTGTATGGCCCATAAACACCAAAATATTTACTATATGACTCTTAACAGAAAAAGTTGCAGGCTCCTGGCTTAGAAAAACTAAGTCTCAGTTCTTAACCTTTTAATTATAATTTTCACTCTATTCACTCCTACAGCTAAAATACTAATGAGGCATTTTCACATATACACTCTGTTTAATTAGGTCATAGTTTAGGGGGAAAAAACAAAACCCAAAATTCATTTTCATCCTCTGTGGGACAGACTTCTCTCACAGAGTTTGCATTTTGAAGGTGCCTGATTGAAAAACTGTTTATATCTTTTTTTTAAGTGGATTTCAGTGTTAGGTGATTTGTAGCATGTTTATATTCAATTCCAAACTACTTAAAACTATGGAAACAGTACCATCACGGGAACACCTGAAAACAAAATGCACTTAAACACATTAAGTTTCCTGAAGTGTATTACAAGTTCCTCTAGAGTGTACTTAGAATAAGAGTAAGTAACCTGTTCCTTCCCAGAAAAAAAGTACACTTTTGTTCTTGGTCCTTTATCTCCTGTGCTTCCTTATGTATTTTACAGGGTGATTTTTGTCATTGTTTCTCAACCTCTCCAAATCTATTCCTTCCTTTCAACCTCACCAGCTAGAACCATTGTAATTTCTATTTTACAGATGGAGAAACTGAGGCCTGTGGAATTCATGAAAGGTTAGACAGAGGTCCCAATATGAGTAAGTAAGAGGAAGAAGTTTCTTTTGACTCAAAATTTTGCACTATTTCAAATAAAAAACCTGCAAGTACTGTAATGATCCATCTTCCTTTTGTATGTATTATGCTTTGCTTTCTAGCCTATTTATCACTGTCTGATGTATTTTACAGATTTATTACTTTCATTCTAATACTGCTTGTTAATCAATGCTCCTACTGAGTTCTGATACCAGGTCACACCCCCTTGAATGGCTTTGTTCCTATAATTGTTCAGCTCTGAATCATTTTAAACAAAGATAAAAGCAATGAGGTCTACTGGTCAACTTTGATTTAAATAAAAGAATCAAAGCCAGTTCTATGATCAAATCTGATGATCCTGAGCTGCTTCTGGAGTCTCCAAAATTTGGAAATATTTTCACTCTATAGGATCAACTTATAGAACTTCTTGAAGCTTCTGCCGATTGTCACTTTGAAAGACCCTGAGGCAATGTGTCATACATACATAGGTCCCAGCACAGTTTCTGAAGCTTAGTATATGGAGGCCTAAAGAATTCTTTTCTAAATTGACCTGCATTCTAGGAAGTAAGTTGCAGTAACTCGGAGTAGCAATTATTCATGCTATACAATGTTTCCATACTCCATAGATACCTCAGTAGAAATGTATGTCAAACATGATATCCCAACTGGTATAGGAACAGAAACCCTAAACTCTGAGTCAGATGACACTAATTCTCTATTCCTGGCTAGCTGTATATATGTGAGTAACATTTCCGTGCTTCAGTTTTCTCACATGAAAAGAAGTGTAAATGAAATCAGATGTTATCATATGTCTCTAAATTCCTGGCATTCATTACAACAGTTCTTTTGTGCAAACTTTTCTTCAGTTTCTACCTGGTGTGAGTTTTCTTCCCATAAGGTCTCCCTGCATAAAAAGCACAGTTCTTAAGTAAGACTTAATAACATCTTTTCACTTCAGAGTTTACTTTGGTAGTGTAAGAAGTTTAAAATATCTGGAAATTATTTCTTCAGAAGACAGTCTACCAAAAAAAAAAAAGAAGAAGAAGACAGTCTACCAAAAATTGGTCATTTTTTGAAATATCTACTTAACATTTAAAGCAAAGGTGACCAGTCCTGGTTTAGAGAGGTCAAAGTGGAAATTTACGATAAAATAAATTAGCATCCCAGTAAAATTAATTTTTAATATCATAAGTATTATGGAATAAAATTGTACTCTTAAACAATTGCTAACATTTGGGCCAACTGAAATATTGTTTTTATGGAAAATATGCCTGCATATCAGTACCCTAACTGCTTCAGTGCTTTATGTCATTTGCTATTAACAACAATAACCATGTGTTAATATTTATTCAACATTTAGTATTGATTATATCCTTTTTATGCATAGTCATATTGCATCTTGAATTTTGATTATGACAGCTCTATGAGTAGCAAATATTATTACACTTAATAAGAAAACAGAAAAAAAAAGTTAAGCAACCTGCTCTGGACTGAAAAGCTATATATATGTAGATATATATAGATATAGATATAGGTATATAGAAAAGCTATCTATCTATAAATAGATAGATAGATAAATAGATATAGATAGATAGATAGATATCTACAGATAGATAGATTTTTTTTTTTTTTAAACCAAGAACCTTGGGAATTGAATCTCAGTGTAAAGCATCAAACTGTCAATCAGGGAGTAACTGATTAAATGAATTACCCATTAACTGGCCCAGAATTCCAGCATTGTTAAGGTAGTATGAAACGACATCATTGGCATGGGATGATGTCTATCTGTGATATATTTATATAATTTTAGGCAAAAAGCAGCTTAATATATTATGTTTAATATATACCTGTAAAAAAATCTAGTTGTGTGTCATGTTTATGTGTGTACTTAACAGCATGGGAAGACAGAGCAGTTTATGAACCCTTATTCAAAACCCTGGCACTTAGAAGACATGTTTTGTAATCCCTAACTCTTTCATATTTCAGAATGACATTTTGTTGTACATGTCATGTATTACCTATCCCAGCAGAGAATGGTACAATACCTCAAATTTAAACATTTTAATATTTTTTCAATAAAAAATGTTCATATTAACACTAAGTGGAACTAGTAAAGGTTAAAATAGTCTTAAATCAGGTCCGGTCTGAGTCTTTTGGATTTGTATTTAGAGAAGGGACTGTGGATCTGAACAACAAAAGGTTAGCAATAGCTACCTCTGAGTACTTAATCATAAGCAATTATAACTTTTTAAAGATTTTATTTATTTATTTGAGAGAGTGACAGTGAGAGAGAGCATGAGAGGGGAGAAGGTCAAAGGGAGAAGCAGACTCCCCATGGAGCTGGGAGCCGTATGTGGGACACCATCCCAGACCAGGATCATGACCTGAGTGGAAGGCAGTTGCTTAACTAACTGAGCCACCCAGGTGCCCAGCAATTATAACTTTTTAAATGCAACTTTCTGTGTGTAAACCTGGCAATTCACAGACCTGTACCCCTGGGGCTAATAATACATTATATGTTAATAAAAAATAAAAAATTTAAAAATAAAAAAAATAAATGTAACTTTCTCTATTTTCAGACCACACATATGTAATGAGTTCTTACAATGCACCAGGTGCTGTTTTAGGTATGTTTTTTTTAGCAGAGGTTTTGCAGTAAAAATTATTAAAATGCAAAATATGGCTAAAAATATAATAAATGACTATAGTGACTATAAATAAATAAAAACATAATCATTTAATTTTGGGAAATAAAATTTAAAAAAAGAAAGAAACTCAAAGACACACATACTGGACCAAAAAATCTGAAGTTATTTTAATGCAAAAATTTGGATTTTTTGCATATAAGAGTTTTATAATAGTGGCTATTATTCCTGAGAGTAAAATCTCTTCTAGGGAAACTATTGACTTGGTGAAAATCAAATAGGAAAGAAGTAACTGGCCTTGCAATCAAATGTAGCCAATTCATCCCTAGAGGCTGATTACAAATTCCCAGTTCAATGTTAGAGGAGCTGAAATCCAAAAGGCAATAGACTAGCAGAGCCGGAATCTCAACTACACAGGTCTAGAAGCACAGTCTCAGTGGAGTAGCTTCATCTTTAGGATATCTGTCATGGAGCACAAAACCAAGTGTCCAAAAATCTCATATATTTACCTTTCAATTGTCCTTGAGAAACTCTTCTTTATACATTACTTAATTCTATGTTTTTTGAAAAAAGTATTATGTGCCCTGCTTTTATGTACATTAGACACATTTTTGTATTAATATAAAACACAAAGTAGATAATTTTTCCCAAAAAAGAAGTGAAAAAAGGAAGAATTTTTCTTTTTTCTGATAGCTTGCCTCCTCCTCCCTTCTTTTGAAAACCGAATCAGGTTGTCACATATAGTTTGAAAAATAGGTTTTTCCTGTCTGCGAAGGAGTATGAGTTTATTCAAGCAGAGTTAGGTAGTTTATAAAAGCCATATACTTAATATAAAAAAGGCAAGGTATAAAACTCTTCCTGTAGTCTAATTTGATTTAAGGTTCCCGATACCCCTTTTCTTAAGAGGACAGAACATCACAATATGAAATGGTGCACCTAGTAGCACGGTACATAAATAGCTCAGGCTGAAAGCATAACAATAAGCTCTCCGTCTATTATTGCAGAACCAATAAATAAGCATAATGAAAATCATGACACATTATTACATTATTCTGTATTGCCTCTATTCATTAAAAAAAAGATGAGTGCATTTAAAATAATTTCACATGTCATGACACTAAGCCTTCCAATTGAGATGATATTGAAAGGAATATTTGTAAAGGGCAGATGCATGGTCTTATGTGGCTTATATCAAGATTACACTAAAAGCACAAAGAGTTGGAGATATAACTACTTCATTCCAAACTGATAGTAGCACAGTATCCCAAACAGTTACATCATTCACCTGTGCTATGTGTGTTCTGATATTAGAAAGTCAATAAAAAACACATTAACAAGCTTTAGAAAAGACTTCCCTGTCAATTAGCCCTTGGATGGATTCTACTTTTTCAGTTTCCCTGTTGATTTAATATACTAGATTATATTAGCAGCCCTGGCTTGTAAACAAGGAAGATCTGAATATCCTATTAATGGAGATATGCTGCCAAAATAATCAGCTCCCTACTTAACAAGTTTCCAAGTATTTGGAAAAACTGTGAAATGGGATTATAAGGTTAAGCTGTGTACATCTGGCTCATCACTATATAAATATTTCGGAAATTTGATCCCATAGGCTGAAGAAACACCTGTTTAATCATGACTCTTTTCCAAGTTACATGAACTTCAGTGAGCAGAGCAGTACACAAATGCTGACAAGAAATAATGATCAATTTACATGATGTATTTCTCATGTTAGGCATAAAATTTTATTATGTATCACTCATCTGAGTTAAGACATAAGAAATATTTTGGGAAGGTTCTGTGGCATCACATTTATATTGGCAAAAGAGATTGAGAGAGGTGCAACAATTTTTAAATTCAGGATAACCACCTGAAGTACTAAATATTGCTTTTTTTTCCTTGGGTCACGGTATATAGTTCTAGAGTAATTGGATGTTGTAAGCATAAAGTAGTATAATATGGACCCAGAGAATAATTAATGAGAGGCAGGAGTTCGTGCATAAAATAACAGTAAAAAAGTTCAGCAGTCCCTCTAGTTAATCGAAACCTTAATGAATTTGAACATCAGTTGGTTTAACCAGATCCAGGATTAAATAACTATGCTGACTCTTTGTCAAATATACACCAGCCCATTAGGGCTGATTTTATGTTTTTAAATTTTGTTCATAGAGGTAATTGGGTTAAAAATGTACTGAATATGGCTCTTACCAAATTAACTTCAAATGTCCAACTTGAAAACATAGATTTTGAAACTGTGGTCCAAAATGGCAGCTAAAGGTCAATGAATCAAATTTCCAATTATATTTCCTGGGAGCAGATGGGTGCAATGAAACCTAATGATTGAATTTTAAATGCTTTCATGCACCTTTTATCTGTTTCCCAACATGTTGATTCTACCTTAATGCTCTAACAAGATAATAGGTTTATTACAATTAACCAACTGAAATGATATCTCCATTTTCCAATTATTTATATCATATTACCTGGGGATATTGAATCAGCGCTCCTTTCCTTTCCCACCCTTAGTGCCTTTCCATCACCATCCTACACTTAACACCAAACAAAACCCAAACTCTAATATCATTAAATAACAGATGTGTCCTGGGAGATTTGACATATCTAGTTAAATGATGAGTGCTTAAAATGAAGCCCAACTTTACTGAGGCTCACTGAGAAACTTGTTAGTTCGAAGGTATTTGTTGAATAAGTTTAACTATAAATTTCCTTTCCTTATATTATAAACTGATACATTAGTCTATTTCTCTGACCTGCATAGGCTTAATATATAAGGAGGGTTTATCAAGTAGTTAAAAAAAACAGTATGCTCTAGGAGCGCTGGGCTGGCTCAGTTAGTAGAGTGTTAGACTCTTGATTTCAGGGTCATGAGTTCAAGGCCCAAACTGGGCATAGAGTTTACTTAAAATAAATAAATAAATGTTTTATTTACAGGAATGGCAGATGGAGGATTTTATCTCTACCATATCTCAGTAGAGCACATTCTTGTCCCAAGAACAAAAGTAAGGAATTATGAAAATGTTTATTTCATTGCTTTTATATAAAAGAAATTAATATATTATCTCTTAAAGTCTAGATGAAATAAAATCCAAAAAGCTTTTTATTTTAACTAATAAACAAAAGTTTCTCATGTATTAAATGCATTTTAATAATGCTAAAGATAATATTATTTAATCCAACCCTTCTCAAATTCAACTCACCCCTCTATAGCTCCACTATAGGAATCAACTATAGGCATCTGAGGTCTGAATGTACATATATATAGTTAAATATGTTAAATAGCTTAAGATGATAAACAACACCATGGACTCATCTATATCTATATCTATCTCTATCTATCTATCTATCTATATCTACCTATATATATATATCTGCATTCTTTAAAAACATTTACATTAGATGTAAATGTACAACGTTCTTAAGGTATCCCTGTAAAAATATATTTTCTGAATGGATATCACAGAAAAGAGACCAGATGAAAAGAATAAGAAGAAAACAAGTAGAACAAGTCAGCATAAGACACAAATAATAATTCCCTTCCTTTTGCTTCAAACTATGTATTTTGATAATTTTTAAATATCTAAACAGCTTTTTGAAATTTCTAAACAAATAATACATTTTCAGATTCTATGGTTTTACGTGAAGACTAATAGAAATGCACAAAACCTGGTATATTTGTAGGACATTCCCAGTTTTTCCAACATTGTTTAGAAGTCACACTTCCAATAGATTTCTAAGCTGTATCCTTTTAAAAGAAAGCATGTATGATAGGTCAAGGAAAGCACATTCAGAGAAATAAGTAAAATTCAGACAGATTATGGACGATTATAGGCCCAGTTTCTGATCTACTGAGAGGGTATCTGCTCCCAGTACTCAGGCTTTTCTTAGTGACAGGAAAGCAAGACCCATCTGGAGACAGCAGCACCCATTGCTGCTATGCCTTCTTTCCCCAAAATGCCAAGTATTCCATAGTAAATTTATGGATGGGCTCAAACTATAATGTTTGGATAAATGTGGGTATAAATGTCCCCTCTGAGAACTTGCCATTTATTGGTTTATCTTATATAATATTTAACATTATAATCTTTCAGAAAGCCTTTCTCTTATTTTTGAATGTTAACTGACAATGAATCCTAAACTTAAATTTGCATTTCAATGCTCCTTCCTATTATTTTTTCTTTCACTTTGTATCTCAACTGTCTGGCAGTGGAGATAATGAAATTTTTAATATGGTTTGAAAGTTCATTCTGCTTGAAAACTTTATCAAACCTCCTTATTGTTTGATATGGATTTTGCAGTTAAAGTTTAAAATTCAGATAAATAGTAATTAAGTCCTAGAACAGCTTAAAGGTAGTAAATTATTTCAATTAAGAGCTTTTTAAATTATTCTGTTATTTATTAACTGAATTGATTATGGACTGAACAACCCTGCAGGTTGTAGATGTGTTTTAAATAACAATACTGAAATGGGCAACACACTGCTTATGTAAATGCTTAGCTTATGTTTCCTCAATATGTGCATAACATACCACCTACCATGAAATAAATGAAATAAATTCTGAAATTTTGAGAAAAATTTTGTAGGTTGGATTATTATTATTATACACATTGATAATTGCCCTTAGTGACATCCTTTTCCCATTATCAGATGGTGAATTGTTGATACGAAAGTGATTAAATCATAAAATTATATATTATCAAATACAAATAAAAATAATCCCATAATTACTATTTATGGTTTATCTGTAATTTCATTTCATTAAAAAAGTCCCATAGATAAAATAATCACATTTTTTGGTAATAATTTACTAGAACTGAACTGTATGATTCTTAAAACCTTAACAAAGAGACATAACGTTTGAATTGTATGGTTTTAATACTTTATAAAGCATATTAAGGAATAGGACAAAAGACAAATACTCTTACCAACACCATTTGCTCTTAATATACTGTGTGTATATATAATATACACATGCACACACATATATACATACGTGTATATATACATATACATGTGTACATATATATATAAACGAATTCACTGAAAGCTTGATACTTATAATTGTGAACTTTGATCACTTTTTTCCCGTGAATTTGTAATAGTATCAACAGAATTGTATAAGAATTTTCATTGTAGTTATTAAGAAGGTAACAATTATAAATAAAAATTATCAAAACATGCCACCTTCAAATAAACTGTTTACCAGCATGTTTATATATAAATAATATCTTAGACTTTAACCTCTGTAATTTCTAGGTTTGAATCTAAACTCCAGCTCATATCCGATCGGTGATCATAGGATTACAAAGAATCCATATTTTTAGGTCCTTACTATGTATTAGAAAACATGCTAGGTTCTCCCAACTACAGTGACAAACAAGATGGATATGGTCTCTGTCTTCCAATATTCAGCTATTTAAGTTGCTAATTGACAAATTAGCTTTGCCGATAGTTATAACATTAATCCAGAGTTTTAAAACTGTTGAGATTTAATAATATTCATTATTTTGTGTGTAGATCAATTAGTTCTTTAAGGGAACAAAGTCTATGTACCACAACCAAAGAAAGAATGAATGGAAATGGGTGTTAAATCTCCTGTCATCCAGTCTCAATATCTTTATTATGGCTTTTTAAAATTCCTATGCATTAAGTAGCTTTAGGATCAAGCATAGAAGAAAAAATACTTGCACTGACTTCTGCTGATTAAATATTATTTTATAGTTCAAAAGACTGCACTTTTCTTTTTACTTCCAGTCTGTCCTGCTTTCTTCGACACTGCCAAGTGGTCCTACTACCATGTACTTCAAACTTAACCAGGCAACAGAGGAGTGTGATGGAAAATATTATCTACCCCTTTGCTAAAACGTTACATGTCAACTTTCGCCTAAGGCAAAATTTAATGGCTGACTTGTGGATCTTCATTTCTAGAGATTTATTGTGGAAACACTGACATAACCTTTAACCAGAGCAAACAGAGCCACTCTAATAAGCAGGCGACACCAAACCTAAAAATGTACGAGGAACAGAAAGATCCTGGCAGGAATTAATCTGCCATTTTCACACATCTGCCCGAGGGAGGTATTGTAATTGGAAAAATTTACTCTAAGACTGCTGAGACTCATAGTAATTATGTTTCTTTTTTTTTTTTTAATAGAAATAGCCACAGGTGGTAACAAATTGGGTTTTGAGATGGGGAACTGGGCATGCATTCTAACCCAAATTACTATGTAATTGTCTTGATTATAAAAAAAAATGCAGAAAGTCTATTGCTCAAAATCAGAAAAAAGAAATTCTCAAATGTATTCCTTGTCTTTTAGTTTTTAGTTTCTCTCCACTTAGGCATATAGCTTCATTTGTTGGTATTGGCCCATCTGATATCAGGGCCACACCGTAGAATAGGCTTTTGCCAATAACCCTTAGAAATTGCTCTGAGTGGGATTTGTGTAGGATAATTCACTTATTTCTTGCCTTACTATCATCTAGAGATAAATAGTAGCTTCCCTAGAAGGTCAGGATCTGGAAATGTAGCTAATAATTACTATTATCCATGTATCTGCCAATGCTAAAAGTGCAAAGTTATAAACTTTTTATTTCAATCTATGTGTTGTGTTAAAACGTTTGTTATTTTTCACACACTCACACACACACACACACACACACACACACTTTCAATAACCCTTTATCTTTCTCTACAATTAGATTCATGCATTAGCATCAACATATTATCATTGTTTTTTATTTTTATTTTTATTTTTTTTAAGATTTTATTTATTTATTTGACAGAGAGAAATCACAAGTAGGCAGAGAGGCAAGCAGAGAGAAAGGAGGAAGCAGGCTCCCCGCCAAGCAGAGAGCCCGATACGGGGCTCAATCCCAGGACCCTGGGATCATGACCCGAGCCGAAGGCAGAGGCTTTAACCCACTGAGCCACCCAGGTGCCCCAATCATTGTTTTTTAAAACTGCAAACGTATTCCGGGCATACCATGCCAAGTAAGATTCCAATTGTCAAGTGTGACTCCAAACTTTCTTAAGCAGGAAATTTGGATTTAATCAACCAAGATTAAAATTAGACATTAGGCACTGGCTTAAAACAAAACAAAACAAAACAAAATTCATTAATGTAACAGGAGGTCACACAAAGCTTAAAATAATAATAAAAATAAATCATTCAAGTGTCTTGCCTTGAAATTACATGAGGATAAGTTTGTATGTAGTCTTTAATTCCATCTTAATGATAATAATAATAAAGATAAATGATTTCTCTTTTATTTTTCTTGACTTATAACTCCCCTTATTTACATTCTTAATGTAGTAAGTTGAATTGGGATGAACTATTTTGAAATAGATGCAAAACTGCAAAAACAAAATAGAAAGCAAGACTTTTGTGTTCCAAGAAGACACCACAATAAATTCACCAATATTTAGAAAATATTCCATTTTTTGCTGAGAGAACCATGGAAATCAAAGCAAGTTATTTTTAAGGTTGTTTGGAAAGTTTTTATGACACATCTTTATACAAAGATATGTCATTAAGCAATTATCAGGTCTGAGATAGAAAATAACCCCTTTTGGAACTAACTCTCTTTATCCCCTCCCCAATACTAAATGGTAATATTTTTTCCTTAGTAATTTTTGCTGAGACTTTAAGTACATTTTATCTCAAATATTCTAATTTCTTACTGTCATATCATCTACTGAAATGGAGATATTGGCAAAAAAGCACATATTGTCCACTGTACACTCTGGTAAGAAAATGCTTCTCATGGTAATCATAGGTGAATTTCTTTTATAGATATCAGTTCTGCATATAGGAATTGCTCTGGTGAAATAGCAAAAAATCTATTGAATATTCAGTCATAAAACAATCTCAGTTTACTCTGATAAATTATGCTGTGTGAAAAATAAACAGTTTCAAGCAAAGTCATTTATACTAGGGTCTGTGAATTGAAAAGAAAAGAAATATATCTTGAAGGTAAAAACTATCATTTTAGGTTTCAAAACTGATAAAAGTGTTCATCCTGCAAATAAATATTGAGGAATTTGTCTAAGACACAGATAGTATAAAATTAGGCAATAGAAATAAGAAAGCTATTTAAGCCACTGTGGTCATTTCTGCCTATAATAAAATACCTGTTGCATTGTCACTTTATAAAAGTAAGTTATTGGAATTTAGGAAATATGTGTATATTTCAACTTGAGTTTTATTGAATTGCATGGCATGAAAATCCTAGGTGTAATTGTAATCCAATCACTGTTCAGAGGGTTTATTAATGATTCAGGGAGAAATACTGTAAGAGGTATATCAATTGCTGACTTATGCCTAAATTACATTTTTTAAAAGTTACCACCAAAAGAAACTGAAGAAAACATCTCTAAAGAACCATACTTGTTAGAAAGAAATTATTTAGTCACCTTGTAAGTTAAATATGTTATTTAAAAAAATATATATGCCACTAAAAAAACAATGAAATTTTTCTGAATATAAAGTCATTAACTACATAATGTATTAATATAATTTACAAACATGTAACCAGTGTCTCTTAAAAACAATATGTATCTACAAAAACAATTATAAAGGTATAGCTTCGAAAACTTGAAATAGAGTTTTAATGTTCTCACTTTCAAATTCTACAAAGGCTGCTTTAAGCTGATAAAGAAAGTAAACAAGAATTGTCCTTTATGTGGTTCTTTTAATATGTTCCACTAATTAAAAATCAATCAAAAACATAAGTTTAAAAAATAATAAATATTGTTCGGACAGGGTGCATTCCAGAGCCAGAAAAGCTTACATGATTATATTGAATCTGTACCTTGCCCATTTTGCTTCCAATATAGATATGGTTCTTGAATATATTATTGAGTAGAAATATAAAGAAAATAACATGTCTCTAAATATTTCAAAATGACTAAAACAAAATGCATTTCTAATACCATTAAATTATTTTAATATATTCCATTCCTCTAATCAAACCAAAGTCTATTTATGTAGATTAGTTACATCTAAAGTCTCATTTATCCAACCTGTATTTATCCTTTGATCACAAAGCTTGTTAACTTAAATGGTCTTTTATTGTTATGATTCATTTTCCCATAATTATGCTGTTTAACTGCCTTATTTTTTGAATAAATATATGCAAACGCGCCAATCATATTCAGCACAGTTATGCTAGATGCTCAATGAACTGTAAGAGCCATTTCACTACAATAAAACTGCCTGGAATAGATCCAGGGCCAGGCCTAGAAATACCAGTAATCAGAATGTCACTAAGACCAGAACGGATAGAAGTGTGTCACATGTATATCAATAGATTTTCTCAAACACTGTCTGAAACCAATTTTACAGTCTATCACTGGAAGAACTTTGTGCATACAAGGGAAAGATGCCACCCACACAGCCACAATTTTGCATCTGTATTTTTGTCTTTTTTTTTTTTTTCTTTTTTGGCTTTACCTTAAAAATATTGAGTTTCTACAGTTGCAAGGAAGCACAAGCAAACTTCTGCTTAGTCACAGCTGGGAATGTTGATGTCATTAAGGACTTCTTTATTATAGATAATTTATTTCAGGAGACCAGAGGATAGCAATATATCACTGTCAAAGCTGGTGGTGAAGGCTATGACTAACCGTAAAATACTGTGTGCCACTGAAGGAAACTCTTGTCACGTCTCCTTTGCTAACATAGGTCGACAATAGATTAGTGTAGGCCTGATGAACTTTAAAAGTGTATTGTAGGTGGGTGGCAGAAGTCACAGTATCTTCAAATTGATGGGCAAAATGAACTTCATGCCATTCTCTAACAAATATACAGTCATTGGTTAAAGGAATTCAGTACAGGAAAAAAAAAAAAAAAAAACCTTCCCTAATGACTTTACTAAAATATGACTTTAAGATAATGCCCTGTGGGATTTATTAAACAGAAGTATCACTGAGGGGAATACATTCTGGAGCAATGACTAATATCATAATTAGCAGGTGCATTTGTAAGAATTTACCCACTATTGAGTATATTGCAAGGCTTCTCAGCATAAGGGAGTTAAGTTTTACTTCCTAACCTGGCATGAGCACGGTTCTAGCGGCCTCATCTTTCCTCTGAGGTTGTTTTGTCACCAGGATCAAGATGTATATTCTCACAATATCTCCAACCATCCCACCATCCTTCCAAAAGAATCAGAAACTTGCATGAAAATTTTTTTCTCTTCATCTACATAAACTCCAGCCAATTGTCCACTGAAGGCCAGTCGTTGCTCAACTTCTTCTCTGCTCTAGAATGACTGGCTCTACTTCAAGGAATTTGAAAATGTGTGAAGTTTGAAAACAGCGCAATCATCAAGTTTTACCATATTTTCAGAGAAAAAAAGGAAGGTGTGACTTCATCTTTGAAAAGAGGAGAGCTGCCTTGGAACTAAACAAGTATAAAATGGGCTAATATCTGTGCTTGAGTATTTATATACATGATATGGGAAATATAAAGAGATAGATACACGAATACACATACTTTAACTTTGCCAAGAAGTTTTATGATTCACATTTTCATAAATATATGCAGAGCCAACTTTCACTGCAATAAGTACATATAATCCTTTAATAATTTTAACAAAGTATTTTCTTAATTTATAACTTTTATTTTTATAGATATATTTCTATTACATTGTATTACATAAGCAGCACTGACAGTAAAAACTTTGAAGCCTGATAGTGGTAATGAAACATTAGAAAATATAAATATTATATTTGTAAATAGTATTAAATACTTATCTGTAGATTTTTAAGTTTTTTTTAAATTTTAAAATATGTGCATTTCTTAATACTTTAATGAGGTATTTGAGATTATTTTAAGGGAACCAATTTATTTTAACCTCGTATATAAATCTATATGCACTGTAAAAAAGTGAATAATATATAACTTCAACTTCATTAAGAAAAGTTTCTGGAAATTATGTTTGTTTGTTTGTTTTAAATTTTTTGAATGTGTTTTGAACAATATGTCACAGGTGATTGATAATGTTTTAGAACATGGAAATTTTTTTCTTGACTAAAAAATATGTTCAAGCAATTAAGATTGGAATTTTAGGACATGCTTTTCTATGATGTGATAGTTTTCATGATCACATACAGCCTTAAATAAAATGAAGATGCCGAGATTAAAATTCCAAAATCCTCCATGTAGACTTGGATATGATAATATTTATTGAAATTATAAAATTCACTCCTAGAACTTATGTAAAATTATAAACTCACTCATATGCTCAGAAAATTTTTTTAAATTATCCTACTCTTACATTTTTAAAAGATTGATGAATTATCATCTTGGTGAAAGGATGATGAAATATTTTACC
Organism: Enhydra lutris kenyoni; assembly: GCF_002288905.1. Classification (NCBI taxonomy): domain Eukaryota; kingdom Metazoa; phylum Chordata; class Mammalia; order Carnivora; family Mustelidae; genus Enhydra; species Enhydra lutris. The sequence continues at coordinate 14,810,299 of NW_019154099.1, read as the reverse complement.
TGGCTGGTATTTTGGAAATTTTGTTGAAAACTAAAAACTAATGGATGTAGAGGTTATTACCTCTGAGTAGGTATATCAACTAATCGTAAAAATAAGGTTCTCAAGTTTGTAATTCATATAATTAAAAAATATATACTTTTGTGTTTTCATTTATTGCAAAATAAACAAATGCATCCAAATTCACATTGGAGCTGAGATTTTCATAGGTGCACACAAAACTAAGAATAAAAGTAACAATGTATTAAAAATGATGATAATAATTTGAATTTTAAACTCTTCTTCAAAGACACTCAAAACACCTTGAGGCTGATTATCTTTTAATTCAGCTTTATTGTATCTTATTTATACTATTTTTAATATATTATAAAAGAGAAAAAATGTGCTATGATTATGTACTCATGTTAAAGCAGAAATTAAACCTTCCATCTTTTAAAAATTAAAAAAAAGACAAGTGGAGAAGACACTCTTGGAGGCCTGCTATAGGAGATATCCCCTTCCTTAGTTAGCCCATCATTCCCCTTATAAGTAGAGATGTATATAGTGTTTATGAAAATGAGAGCATGTAACTAATCAAAATGTGCTCTCTTAGAACAACATGGCAGAAAATTAACCTCAAAATTATATATGAAGAAAGAAAATGTTCACACATTTTATGTTTGTTACTGAAATCCTAACATGCTAGAATATGAAGTTTTAAAGTTCACGATCTTGGGAGCTCATCAGAGTCCCTATCGTCAAGAATCTCTTGTGTTAGAGATGTGGGACTAAAGACAGACAATGGATAATGTTACTAGTTAAGATATACTTTTTCTTTCACCTTTTCATTCTAAAATACTGAGTTTATTTTCTATGCTATGCTACTTTAGTCCTCTATGCTGCAATCTCATTTTTATATATTTGGATTGACTGTATTTACCATGCATTTAATTCCTTTTTATTGAAAAGGCCATGCACATATATCAAAAGGATTTTCTCTTCCTAGTATAAAAAGTCTAAAGTCAATTCTAATGTGAATCTTTTGAAATTGAACTATAAAACACCACATGAGAATGTGTTCTTTTTTTTAAATTTATTTTAGTAGATCTTATTCTGCTGGCTCAATATATTTTCTTCTATGAGTTCATATTAAAATGACTTGCAGTAATGCTACAAAAAAATCTGAAAACACAGATGTTCAAACAAAACTGGCAATTCTCCCAACAGTGAAGAAGTCTCCAGCCTCTTCTCAGCCAGGCCTTCGTTGAAAACACCTGTTGAGAAGTTACTCCGAGACTGAACAAATAATTCTTGATAAGCCTTGATATGCAGTAACTCATGACAATTAGTAATGATCTCTACTTGATTTTAGATTCTCATGTTAACAGACGAAATAATTCACATGAAAATTATTCCCATGAAAAGTGCTGTTATAAACTTGTATAATTATCTATTTCCCTTACCTACCACAAAATCTGTGATCCTACTTTTCAATTTCAATGTTATAGCTTTAAAATGAATAAAATGTTTAATTATAACAATGTATTATGACTCACATTATTGAAGATATTTTAATCACTAGTCTATTATTTAAACACATCACAGACTGACTTTACGTCATCTGAGAAACTTGAAGAAACCCTGAAATAAAATCTCTTCTCACAAACCACTATTTCTACATACTGATTACATGTGTAACCAGCTTACATGATTGTTCTGCATTCACTTAATAAAAATACTCTTATGCTCAAGAAACTAGATCTTAACCTTAAAATTTAGACCCTGTGACTCACACAATATCATTTGATACTTTAAGAAAAATCTTAATTTAAGCTGCAATATGAGTTTTCTACATCCTGAAATTCTTAAATTTCATACCAGTGTATATCAAAACAATGACGAAATACGTTTCACTCCATCAATAGAAATACACTGTGCACCTTCTAAACAGCACAAACATGCTGGAAAATAAAGCTAAAGCAGACTTAGTAGGTGCTAGTCCAAGTGCACTCCATGGATTAAAATACTACTTTCAGAAGTACAAGTGAGATTAGTAGTGTGTTTCCTTAGCAGGCTGTGTTAAATATACACATTAATAAATGCACTTCAAAACAAGGTTATGGATACCTGGGCACTTGAATTTAAGCATGTCACTTGAGCACAAAGTGCTTGCAGCACGCTAGTTTAAAGAAAAAGAGGGAAGGAGGGTCACTATAGTTAATTTACTCTGTTCTCAACAGTGGGTACTGAGAAGAACGTGATATATATTTAAGAGAAAATTAACATATTAGGAATTTACAAAGCATTCTTTATAAGACTGCAAAAACCCAGTGAGGGGGTGGGGAAGAAGAGGAAGAGGAGTGCCTGTTTTGACAGTTTAAATTGAGGATATTTCTAGAGCAGGAACAATATGCAACATTGAGTCACCTTGGAAAAATTTCAAGAACTTAAAACTGAAAGTTTTTCTGTGTTTTTATGGCATGGATTAAGATTCTAGAAGAAAGGGAATGACAAGGAAGTTTGTCTTGTTTTCTTTTAAAATTTTCTGTCTCTTTCCCTGCACGTGTAAGATTCGCTTTGGCTTAGGTTTTACTGCTGAGAGGAATCATCATCATCATCATCATTATCATCATCATCACCATCATCACCAACACCATCATCCGTTCCTTAAGCAATGAAGAGCTTAAAGAACAGCATGGTGTAAATACAATATAGGCACCCCTGTCCCTTGAAACCTTCTGGATACTTCCATTCAAATTTGTTCCTCACTAATCTGACCGAGGAACCAGGCTTGCTGACATTCTACTGTACCTACTTCATTTTTACTGGAACCTAAATAAGAATTCAACTGAAAGCACTTGAAATGGAAGATTAAACATTAACTCTGTGATATGTCTGTAACTGTCAATGGTGAAAATAGAAAATAGGTATTTAACATATGTATATATATAAAATGACTGCAAAAGATCTATAAATACATACTTCAACATACCTCCCTAAAGAGATTATCATAAATTCCAGTACGCAGTCACAGAAAGACTTTCATAGAGACCACAATATTTTTCAAGGGATATATTTCTTGCTCAATCTTTTATAGACAACAAAAAAAATCATGATTACTGGTATACAGTAGACACCATTAAAAGTGGGATTTAATATTACAATCGATACTTAAGTATTCAGTAGCATCAAGTAGAAGACTCTGTTTTACAAGGACATTATATTATTATAAGAAAATACATTTTACTAACTTTTTAGCATTTTCTATCCTTATGTTAGAAAGGATAAGGTTATGAAATTTTACTATTCATTTTAATAATAAAAACATTACTGAGTCAAGTGTCATTAAAAGGTATTTGCTTTTCAAAGCATAAAATTATGAACCAATTATCTTCATTTGCCCCAAACTAATCTTCCTCCCAAAGTGTCACTTTTAGTTAAACTCAATTTTGAATTTCAAGTAGTGCTCATCCAGAGTAATTTGTAGCAACATGCATTTATAATAAGCAAGAATTAAGTTTTTCTGTGACACAACTTAATAGTGGATAAAAGAAGCTAGGGAGTGACTAGACAAAGTACAGTCACCAGCTATTGTTAGAATCTATGTCCATGATGGGTCAGTCATCTAGGATTTTTTTTTGAAAATATATCAATAACTTTGCATTATACTATCTAAAATATATTAAATACCACGTAGAGATACTGAAAATACACAGTACACAAACTAAATGCATCCTGAAATTCTTTTTGGTGCATCAAGTGCCTTTACTGCCAACTTTGCCTCCTGTTTTCAACCATATAAAGTGAGTCTGTGACCTTCTGGTGCACTCTTTTCTTTCCTCAATGACTCTAAGAAACAGATCAGGACAAAATAAATATAAACTTTTCATAGACAGGTAATGGTCATTATCCAGAGCCTACATTCATTCAAACTTTTGAAAGAGCTTCAGAGCATAATTCACATATTAGAAGTTTAAACTATGCTAAGACCTCATGATGCAGTTTCTGCTGTAAAGAATAAATCAGATTCAAATTCTTTAAAACGCTTTTTAAAATATAAAACTTACTTTTCTGGTGGAGAACAGAAAACTTAGCTCAGATTCAGGGTCTGGAATTCTGACTAGTTGCTATTTTTGTTCTTGAAAAAGTTAACTTCTGAGTATTTAAGTATACATTTCTTTCCTTTTTGGCATCAGATTTTTTAAACAGAATCAAAAAGCAAATTTAACTAAAATGTTTTCTTTCCTACTCTGGGAATCTTTTGTTATGGAGAGAAATGTAGACCCATGAATAAAACTAAAGTAAAATAAACTCTAAATAGTGAACACTGCTAACATTTTAAGCCTACAAAAATAAACTTTAAAATACAACAAAAGTAAGACATTCACACCTTTTAGATTTTAGACTATTTACATGGGAGGGGTTATGTATAGAATATGTTGTACACGTGGTGGCAAAAGTGTAAACCATTTTCACTTAAAAATGTTTCCCTCTCACTGCTGCTGGCAGTGTGGCTTTGTCCTGCTCCAAAGGTTTCAGGACAGCTCCAAAAACCAGCAATAAAGTCAAGTCCCAGTTAGGCTAAAAGTCTCTTACCTGAATTATGGACATCCGAGTGGCAGGGGTCTCGCTCGCATTAGTCCCTTGTCCGGTGAAGCTCGTGTGGCAGCCCGCGTGCCCCTGAGGAACAGTCAGGTTGTTGGAGGCCGGTTTGAGATACATCACCTCCGACCGGGGCGAGCTAAGGGGCAGGCGGGTCTGGTAGTCGAAGTACATAGGGGAGGTGGCCAGGGAGGGGCTGCTCACCACATTCATGACGTTCATGGCGTTCCTCTCTTCCACCTCGCTCTGCACCAGCATAATATCGTTTTTGTTGATCTTTTTCTTCTTGCCCTTGCCCCCGCCCAGCTGCGGATGGCTGTACTCGGCGATGCGGCAGTTGTAAGTGCGAATCTCCTTGTTCTCGCGCTTGCACTTGACGGCAATGGTGATCATTGCCGCTAGGAGAATGATGGAGATAGTGCTTAGAGTCACGATGAGCGGCAGCGACATGTCCCAGTGGTGCTGCTCGCCGTTTACCCGGGGAACGCCTTCGGGCAAGGAGCCGCTCACCGAGCGGATGATGAGCTTGGCCACCGCCGACAGGGTGGGCTTCCCGTGGTCAGTCACCTTCACTACCAGCTCCACCACTGGCGTCACGTCCTCCCAGAAGGGGTGCAGCGTGCGGATCTCGCCGCTGGAGGGATCGATTTCAAACAGGTGGTCGTCGTTTCCGTCTACGATCTCGTAGGTGAGGCGCCCACTCTCGCCGAAGTCACTGTCTAGGGCGCGTACAGTGCTCACCAGGTAGCCCAGGCCAGCGTTGCGCGGGACTTGCAGCTCGGCCGTGTCGTTCTGCAGCGTGGGCAGCACGATCACCGGCGCGTTGTCATTCACGTCTAGCACTGTCACCCTCACAGTCGCGTTGCTCTCCAAGTGCGCGGGCGCCCCCGAGTCCTTAGCAAGCACCTTGAACTCGAAAGCCTTGGTCTGCTCGTAGTTAAAGGAGCGCAGGGCGTAGATGGCCCCATTGGTGGGATTCACAGACACATAGGTGTAGATGGACACGTCGCCGATGTGCGAGGGCAGGATGGAGTAGGACACTGTGCCGTTTTGGCCCAGGTCGGGATCCTGGGCAAGCACGGAGCCCAGATACTCTCCTGGGATGTTGTTTTCGTGCACCTGCAGCACATAGAGTCCCTTGGTGAAACGAGGAGGGTTGTCGTTCTCGTCCAGAATCTTGACAGCGAACGACTTGGTGGAGTTGAGAGGAGGCAAGCCCCCGTCCCGAGCCACGATTGTCACGTTGTACTCGTCCTGGGTCTCGCGGTCCAGCGGGCGGTCAGTCACCACCGTGTAGAAGTTGTCATAGTTCTCCTCAAGCTTGAAGGGCACAGAACCTCCGGGCCCGCCCAGGCCGCCGCCGCCGCCGGTCCCCCCTCCGCCCAGCACCCTGCACTGCAGCTGCCCGTTCTTGCCCGAGTCCCGGTCAGTGACCCGCACTAGGGCTATGACGGTGCCGGGCGGGGCGGCCTCGCTCAGCGCCCCCTGGCGCACGGAGACGAAACCGATGGACGGCGCGTTGTCGTTGCGGTCGATGAGCTTGACAGTGACCTTGCAGTGGGCCGGGATGGGGTTGGGCCCCAAGTCTCGGGCCTGTACGTCGATCTCCAGCATCCCATTCTCCTCATAGTCCAGGTTGCCCTTGACACGAATCAGGCCGGTCTTGGGGTCGATGGAGAAGAGCTCCCTTACGCGGTCAGGCACATAGCTGCTGAAGGAATAGAGTACTTCACCATTGGGACCCTCGTCGGCGTCGGTGGCGTTCAGATCAATGACCACGGTGCCCAGTGGGGCATTCTCTGGCAGCTCCACCAGGTAGGAGGGCGCCTCGAAGACCGGGCTGTTGTCGTTAGAGTCTATCACCTTCACGTTGATTTGCACAGTGGCGGATCGCGGCGGATCGCCGCCGTCTAGGGCGGTCAGTACAAGCGTGTGGTGGTTCTGCTGCTCGCGGTCCAGCGCCTTCTGGATTACCAGCTCTGGGAACTTGGTGCCGTCGCCGCGGGACTTGACGTCCAGCGCGAAGAGCCCGTGGTCGTCGCGCGTCAGCAGATAGGTGCGGAGCCCATTCTCGCCGGCGTCCGGGTCATGTGCACTGGTGAGAGGGAAGCGGGTGCCAGGCGCTGCGTTCTCCGAGATGTCCATCTCAATCTGGTCCGAGGGGAAGGAGGGGGCATTGTCGTTGATGTCCTGGATCTCCACCTTGATCATGCAGATTTCCTTGTCGTTGGCGAACACCTCGAGGGACAGCTGGCACTTGGCGTTGTGGCGGCACAGGGACTCACGGTCGATGCGCTGCTTGGTGTAGAGGAGCCCGCTGTCCGCGTCCACGTCCAGCAGGTGCGGCGCTGAGTTCTCCAGCACCCGGTAGCTACCCGACTTGCTTCGCCCGCCGCCGCCACCGCCACCGCGCTCTGCGGGCGGAAGCCCCGGCTGCAGTCGAGCATCCTTGCCGATGTTGCCGATCACCGTGCCGGCCCCTTGTTCCTCCGGCACCGAGTAGTTGAGGTTTTTGAGCGTCAGGGCAGGGGCCCATAGGAGGAAACAGCAACAGATGGAAAGGTACATCCCAGACCGGTGAGGTGGGGGCAGGAGCAGCCGGACTGGAGGGGCGAGCGAGTGGGAGCGCGCCAGCCTGGGGCTCGGGCGCAGCGTGCGCGCGCGACACGAGCCACAAGTCTGTGGGTCCTTCCTTCCCTCTGCTCCTGGGCTGCGGCACCCGGCGGTCTCCTTATTCAGCTCAAGTTCCCCGAACCTGTTGATCTACAGCATCCGCACTGGGCGAGAAGCGGCGGCGCAGCGAAGCTGCAGGGGCACGGAGCAAGGCGGCGGCTCCCTGCGGCTGGGGGCGAGCCCAGGGCTTTGTCTCTTCCGCCGGGACTAGGGGCGACTCAAAGTTGAGCGGTGAGGCCAGCGATAAGATGGAAATCGCGTCTAGAAGGGGTGGTGAAGAATCGGTAGATTTTCCTGGCTCCCGCTAGGGCGCTGCAAATCCACTCCCGCGGTAGCCACCGGAATACTCTTCACATCGGGTGGGGGAGGGAGCGGGGAGGTGTGTCTTGAGGCAGATGGGAAAGTGAAATCCTTACTTGTTTCCCGTCTCCTGTGATGAAATTGATGGGGACGAGGAGCAACGGAGAGAGAATCTGATATATTTTGAATCTTCGCCGGAGCCCGGTGAAATGTCTGCTGGCTTCGCGGGCTGTTCGGTTTTCAGGCAGTGTTTTGCTGCATTTAGAGATCTAATCTTGCATTGCTGGCTGAGGCAGAGGCGGCAGCGGACTGCATCTCCCAGCCAAGCGTATTTTTTTCCTCTCTCTCCTTTCCGAGCAGTCAAAGGGAGGGGAGGAAATGCAGCGCAAAGAACTAGTGTCCCGATATGTAGTTTCCTCCCTCCACCAGGCTCCTCCCTCTCTTCCTCGGAAAAGGCTCTCCCCCGAAGTCAGGAAAGCCACAGCCAGATCAGCGTTTGCGGCGTGAGTCTATGGGGGGGGGGGGGGGGCGTATGTAGCTCTCTCCGCCTCTGTTCGTAGAACACACACTCTGTGTGATTTCTCTATGCCAAGCCAGTAGCCGCCGCTACCATCCCATTCTCTCCGCGAGAGCAAGGACTTCTCTCGATGCAGTTTAATTCCAGTTTGCTTTTCTTCCCAGGCGAAAGGAAATCAACAGGCAACTCATGGTTGGATGTGCAGATTTGAAGGGGGGAGGGGGAGCCGAAATAAAAAGGAAGGGGGAGCCACCCTCCCAGTCCTCGCACACACACTCTCCCTGTCTCTCGCTAGAAGGGAAACAGTCTCTGCATTCACAGGGCTGGGCTGTCAAGTGCCTCTCTTTTCTTTCTATTCAGCATCTCCTTCCAATGGCCCTGCCTCCCAGTCCTCTTCATCTAGAAAGGAAAACCTTGGCGAGGAATAGAAGTGGTGAATATCTGAAGCGAATAAAGTGCGGGTTTTGTTTTTTTTTTCCCCGTCAATTTTTTTTTTTTTTTTTAATAGTAGGAGTGGGCTGGATGAAAGAAACACATCAAGGTTTGGCGTGATGCATTCTGCAGTCTCGCTCTCACACAGTCTCTCTGGGCGATTCGAGGAGGGCAGGGGTGAGGAGCTGCGGCCGCGGCGGTCCAGTCAGGGGCGCCCACCCCCCCCCCGAGAGCAACCTCCGAGGGGATGTTAGGCACAGGTCTGTCTACACATTATTTCGGGTTCTCGAGGCGCCTCGACATACGGGAATGACACATCCAGAAATGCAGGTGTTCCGATCTGCCCGATGAGTCAGAAGCAGTGGAACGAATCGAATTCACTCTCGCCTCATGGTCCTCCCTTCACAGACATTAGTTGCGGCTTCTTCCTAACGCGTTCTCTCTGACTCACTCTATAGAAAGAAAAGCCAGATTCATGTCTTGGAGGAAAAGAAAAAGCGAGAGAAAAGGGAGGGAGGGAAGGAGGAAGGTGTAGCTGAATCCAGCAGCACTTTTACTCTACCTCTTTCTGCCGGGGTCCGAGGGTCTGGAAAACAAGGCGTCTGTTTTGCTAGGTGTATTTATTTTTTTATTTATTTAAGAAAAAAAAAACACCTTTCCTTTTGACGAGGCGTGAGGAAACCCCAAATCTTTCAGAGTCTTGAAAAAAACAAAAGAAAAGGAAAAAAAAATGAGGATTCCAGTGACTGTTCACAGCTTAGCCCCGCATCATAGTTCATGATTTTCCTCTCAATGTTCTCTATTCACAAAGTCCAGCACCGGTGTGCATAGTTAATTGTGCAGTCCGTTGTGGAGGTTTTTTTTTTTTTTTTTTTTTTTTTCTCCTTTTCTGTCACGGGTGGTCGCTTTTAATCTGGTGCCTGTCAGAATCAGCTCATAGCCTGCGAAAGACGTGCGGATTTCAAAGCAAATAAATCCATCTCCGCAAGCAAAGCATCGGAGGAAATGAAAGGTGAAAATTCAACAGTTGGAGTAGCGTCTCCCCAGCCACCCTCCGCCGTTGCTGCATCCGCCGGGCTCACAGTCCCAGCTCTCTCCCCAGCGCCTCTTGCTGACTGACTCTATTCACCTCACGCCGCCGCTTAAACATTGATACTGATTCCCTGCCAGCCAATCCGCGTGAGGAACAAGGCCCTGCCTCCTCGGCCCACACCCAATAGGAGGCGGCAAAGAGACTGGCGGGGGCGGAGCCAGGAGCCTCAGCTCTTCAGAGTCATTGATTAGATCAGTTAGATGGGAGACCAGCTCCGCTACCGGAGGCCCGCTCTCCGCCTTGGCGGCGGCACCTACTCCCTCGTCGCCGGGTCTCCCGAGTCTTTAACTAATGGGAGAAGCTCCTCCACCGTTTTCCTCCAGACAAAGGAGAATTAAAAGGAAAAAAAAGTTTGATAGCGATTTATTATTTTTTTTTCTCCATGTACACAGGAACCTGAATCGCAGCGTGCTTGCAGAATAAGGTAGCTGCGGTCTTCCCGATGGGTTCTGTACACACACACACACACACACACACACACACACACAGGCACCAAACAAGAGAAGAGCAGATATTCTGGCTGCTTGTGGATATGTCTGAATGTGGTGCAGAGGGATGTGTGTGTGTGTGTGTGTGTGTGTGTGTACTCGCGCGAGTGGAGAGAGAGAGAGAGAGAGAGAGAGAGAGTGTGTGTGTGTGTGTGTGTGTGTGTGTGTGTGTTTCTGGGGGGATGTAATGTGTATTTCAGCGAGTGTGTGTGAATGCGAGGGCGCTCGCGCGCCCGCTTCAGCCGGAGCTGGTGCAAACATACCCGGAGCAACAGCAATCAATATGTAACTTTCTTTATCCTCGGAGAAAAATCAGCTGTCCCCAGGCACCCATGCAAGGAAAGTCACTTGATTATGAAAGTGTTTCAGAAGAAAAGCAGAAGCCCAGTGAAAGAGAGGCCGTGTCTCCCCAGGGGAAATCTCCTCTCCTTTAAGGAGAAAGGCTCACTGTCGATTCAATCTTTGTAGTTTGTTAAAGCTGAAATCTAGCTAAGTAATACTTAGGACTCTACCCTTCTCAGTCACCCTCAGCTCAGTCCAGATTTAAGGTAAAGCGGACACCCCACAAAGTATGTGCGCGCGTGCGCGCACGCGCGCGCGCACACACACACGTTTTCCGGTTTTGTTACTCGCTCTTGTTATTGAAGTTCTGTATGGCTATCTGAACCATTTTATCTCAACCAAATAAGTGTAGATAATCACATTTGCCAAAGCTCCTATGCATAAAAGCTGAGCGGAAAGTGAAAGGCAGATCAGTGGGACATCTGTTAAGATTCATGTTTTCTAAGTAACACCACCACCACCACTACTACTACCACCTTTCTCTCTCTCTCTCTCTCTCACACACACACACACATACCCAACACACACACACACACACACACACACACACACAGGCTCCTGCTTCATTTACATTGTCAACTTCAGTTTCTAATCTCAGAGATTCCTTTTTCCCAAACTATTATCACAAACATCCACGAGTGAAGACTGGTTTGTTCCCGATCCTGCGGTTCTAGGAAAGAGTTAAGAAGGAAAAAGAAAATTGAAGTATTGAAATAGAAAAGGTGAGTGTTTTGATTGCTAGAGTATTGATCACAATTCATAAATACTAAAGTTAAGTTGCCATTTATAAATTGTGAATGACTAACGTACAAGTCTCTAACATGAATCATTCAGGATTCAAAGAAAATCAAATCCAGACCAATTACAGAAAGTTCTGATGATTGTTGTTGGGATAATTGCTTAAAGATTCAAGTAAAGGAGCTATTTATTTCCTGGAGGATTCAATGAGATAACTTGTAGTCTGAGTTTACAGTCTTATGGGAATCCAAAATTCACCACTCTTTTAAGAGATATCTTTAATAATTTAAAAATTCTAAGAGGCGCTCTTTATAGCCAGACCTTCAAATCCTAAAATGTCTTTGTATTTTCTAAATAGGTAGTTTGTGCACATATCTTTGATAAACACAGAAGCTAGAGCTTTGTAGAAACCTGGGTTGTTTTGCTGAGTGAGTGCCTAAACATGCTGCTTTGTGAAACCTCACCTTTGTATATTCTTTGGCTTGGTATCTCTGTACCCATACGTGTGTGTATCTCGGAAGCTGAGGCTTTGATGCTTTAAAAGCAGCAGCTAACTTAAATAAAGAGTAGTAATTACACACTCCTTTATTAATCATTACTTTTTTTAATATGACAAACCTATGGCTTTTTTGCATTATATACTTATTCAGGGAAAGTCATAAAATATCTTTATTTGGTTTACAATAACAGAAGGAAAAAATTCAAGGAAAGGGGAACATGGCTTATTGATTAGCCCTGAATAAATGTGCTGTTACACAAATGAGGGGGGAAATACAGTGCCTGGGAAGAGACCAGTGATAATACATCCTCATAGAGAATTTGCCCACCACCCTTTCCAGAGTAATTATGTTACACTTCCCCCTAGTGTATAGAAAGAGAATACCATGCCACAGGGCATCTGCAAAAGGCAGCAAAATGGAACTATATCAGATACCTACTTATATCTTATTTAAGTTGTAGTGCTGAGTTCTGTTATTAAAGACTGACATGTACCCAAACTAACTAATTTTTATCCTTATGCCTCATCCCTATTTTATTTTTAAAGGAAATGGAATCAACTGGTATTTTCAATTCTTTTGCTTCCTCTTAACAAGACACACTTTTTAAAACTATAATCACTACTAATTTTTTAACATCTCATAAGTTCTATTTTTTCTTCCCAAATATTTTGTTTGATATATAGTTATTAAGTAAGTTCTTTTTAAGTATACTTAAAATATTAAGTTCATTTAAAAAATTGATATACATGTGATTAAATAGTTCAAAGATTTTATTATATTCTATACCATAGTAGGCTATGGCATATGAGATCTGGTTGAGGAATCTAGAAAAATACAGTGTTATGCATAACTAACAGTACCTACAGTCTCACATTTCTCTAGAGGGGACTGGTTGATAATCATGATTTATGATTACAGATGGTAGTCTCAACCTTAAACCAAAACTGTATTATTACTTCTTCATTAAACATATATTGAACATCCAAAGATATCATTGATTTAATCAAAATACAATATGTATGCACACTTATTGAGAAAAGGAACTTATGTAATTAATATAATTATGAAATGTAAATATAAAACCATGTAATCAATAATTATAAAATTATTTAATTAATATAAATATAACATAAAATTATTTAATTAATAAGATATGATAGTCCAAGTAAGTTTTAAAATAAATTGATTGTTATGTTAGAATAGCTACTGACAGAAGCATTATGGCCATTTTATACACTAAGAAAGATTGACTAATAATTCTACATTAAATCAATAACTTAGTTAACATTATTCATACATAATCTTAAAGATGCTTTTTAATGAAATCTCATGTTATTTAATTATGTCTTTGAGAGACTGTCTGTATTTCGCTATGTACTAGCTGTATTTGTAGTTCCAAGAATTTATGCTTGCAGCCATAAAGGCGGCACGTATAACATTCTTCAAAAACTTGTCCTGTTTGCTGTATTCTTGAGTTCAATACAGTACTTAGAAGAAATTTTGATGCTGATATTTTCAACATAACCACTGTTTAGAGGAATAAAAATTCCCTCTCTGCTGTTTACTTTTCTGTCCTTCTTACCATTATTTCACTACCTGCTTTCATATATTTTAATTTGTTAATAGAAAATCTTCAAAAGTAATTTTAACAGTTAACTATTTTAGATGTAAGTATGAAAAGTTTCCCTATCACATATGAATCCTAAAGTGAGTAATAGTATTTCATTCACAGCTAGTTCTCTGAGTTTCCATTGTCTTTTAGAGATACTTGTGGCTCACCTCTAACACACAGTTCTTGGCCATTTGCTGACTTTTAACCAAAGCCGTCTCTTTTAACAATTGACAAATCTATGCTACTAATAGGACAATAACTAAAACATCTCTCTCTTATGATAAATATGAATTACAATAAAGATGCAAGTGAACTATAATTTTTAAGCTTCAGGAGAAATGTTTTGTAATTTTAAAAGTTTTTGAGAACTCAATCTCTTCTATACAACAAAATAAGAAACAAATATAAAATATCTTCACAAATGAACAGTATTTTAAATTGAATTTTTTTTAGTTTTTAGTAAAACTACAAAATCTTGCTATTAGAAAAATATTTATAAGGAAATAAACTATTTATTTTTTATTATATGTATATGTTGTTATGAAATACTATATGTATACTTGTGACTTCTTCCCACACAAACAAAGTGCATTCCTAGAGAAAGTCAAAAATACAGTTACAGGGTTAACCCTACAAAAACATACAAGTTCTATTAATTTAAAACTCACACAAGAAATGAACTAAATTCCCAACTGGTGTTCATGTATTTTATTTTACATATATTTCTAAATATGTTAGTCAAAAGGACATAGTCATACGTTAGTCACAAATGATCAAATCTTGAACAGTGACATATTTCAGGACGTTTATTTTTAAGTTCTGAGACAAATTTCAAAGTTAATTTAAAATTTTTGTATTTAAATTTGACAATTTAAGGTTATTTGGTGTAGTGTAAATAAATTGTGTGTGAAGTTGTGTGTCGAATACTTGAGAAGCCGCAAACAAGAATCGTCAGATAAGAAAATATGTTACATCTAATGTATTAGTTAGCATATAATTAAAACTGGGAGTTGGATTACATTGTGCAAGATGTAATTCTGAGAAAACCTATCCGGAGCTTCATAAATTTCAAATGTCATACTCATGTCCTCTCCTGACTTAGCCAGAAATAAAAAGGTTCAATTAATTATGAAACCTCAATGCTCCTGCCCCATGAGAAGTTACGTGCTGGCTCCCCCTTGTGGTCATTTCGGCCATAAAGAGCGACATTGAGGCATTTGTTTTGAAATTTTCCTTCATTAAGAAAGTTAGACTTGTTCAATACTCGTATACAACTTTTTAAAAGAAATAAAAAGTTTATGAATGAAATAGTTAATTCATATATGTGACTGCTGGATGGTTAAAATAAAACGGCTTAAGCGAGAAGCATAGATAATTAGTATTTCATGTATGGTGCAGCAATCCCATTGTTTCCTACAGGGAAGCAAGTTAGGACAATCCTAAAGCTGCAAGGCCAGCCCTGGGTGGGAACCTGGGCAGCTTGATTCAGTAGGTGGCACTCTTTCCTCAGAGTCAGTTTTACTGTGATGACCTGAAATGTTTCAAAAAGCTTTGTCACTGGAGGTCCTACCTTTCAGGTGAGGCAAAACCCAAAAGCTTATAATCACTTACTGGTATAACAGGTCACACATTTCTGTCTATTATTCTGAGATACTTAAATATCCTGTTATATAGCTATCACATAGAGAAGTATGAGAAGAATATACAGGAAGTACACTGGGCTCTTCAGAAAGCAAATAAGTGCTCTACAAATCCTCTGCATTTTAATTATCATCATAATCATTAACCCTCCCAAGTCTCAGCGACAAGGTCTTACTTGGATAATTATGTTCTACTTATGTAAATTCCTCTTTTCAGTGAGCTAAGCATATTATTTCCTCTTATCTTTAAAAATTTGGAGCAGTTCAGTTGAAAACCAAGCACTATTAAACAGCTATCGTCAGTCACCCTGGAAGCCGCAGGCTTTTGTTTTAGGTAAAGCACCTTTGTTTAGTCTCCCCTACCCACAACATACATAAACAAGTGCATACCTGATAAAATTATTTCTGTTCTTACTCAAATGATGTTTTAAAAGTCACGTTAAATGTTAAATCACTGGACTGAATCATCCTTAAAATTACCATGGCTGGATTGATTCGTGGAGCTATGAAACCTCATTTCTAACCTCGGATTCTTAGAGGGCCCACAGGTTTCCGAGTCAGTGTCATCTGTTTCTCAAAAAGAGGAGAACCAAATATGCAGAAAAAGGCCATGGTCATTTACAAGTTGCCAATACTAAAAGAAATAGAATGATTTATAATATTTTAAACACTGAAGAACTGAAGTTCAACTTTGGTAGTAAATGAGTGAGATAGCTTTATTCAACAAAAAAACTAGTTATTGGAGTATAAACTTGTTATGTGACAACAACAAATATACTATGAAAATGCAAAGAATGTAGATTCTTGAGTACTTACTTAAATGTTGGCCAGCTTTAGGATGGCACAGTTAAGCATCCAACTCTTGGTTTTAGCTCAGGTCATGATCTCAGGGTCCTGGGATGGAGCCCTGCTCAGCACCAAGTCTGCTTGAGATTCTTTCTCACTCTCCGTCTGCCCCTCCTGCTCCTGTTCTCTCTCTCTCTCTCAAATAAATAAATAAATAAATCTTAAAAATAAATAGATAGATAGATAGATAGATAGATAGATAGATATCAGCCAGCTCATCTTAGAAAAACACAAATAAATCCCAAAATACATTGGCTGTAATAATTAGATGAATTGGGATGGACCATTTTCCCCTTCTGTATGATTTGAGTGGGGCACAGGAATCAGAGAAAAGCCTAAATAGAAAGATTTTGTAATTTGCAGTCTGCTCAGCCATTTATATAGATATGAATTAATAATATTCTGAAGGTCTATTAATAACAAATAGTGGTAATTAAAACATTTTGTGACAAGGCTCCTTTCAAGAATCTGCTGAATGCTACAGAATGATTATCCAATAAATTTGATGGTGATCTATAAATTCAGTCTGTATAAATATTTGCATGAACACTCTTAGGAATTGTATATACTTGATTAGCAGACTCAGGTACAAACACTGAAGTAACTGTTTTGGAAAATTATCAATAAGTAGCTTTGCTCTGCTGACACTAAATTTTTAAGAGAGGCGAGATGAGTTTGTGTGATGCACTGCACTGTATGAGATATATTTTAATAATTAAAAGATCCATTTTTTAAAAGTGGAAGCTTCCTTTACTATGATCAGATGCTTCATTTGCAGTGGAAGCTTAATTGACCGTAACTATTGTGATACAAGTGAACCTCACAAACCAACAGGAAAGGAAAAAGATTGTTCAGTGGGGGAGCACTTCCACTTTACCCTTTGGGTTTGGTAGCAACGGGTCTAATGAGATTACAGATCTTTCTCACTCTCACTAATGAACAATGGACATATAATTCTGCCTGGTTAGAGGTAGAGGGAACAGCTGATATGAGCAGTCAAAAATAATCAGAGAGGGGCATAAAAATGGTGAGGATTTAAAATTTTATTTTATGACTTAATCCATTTCAACAAGTATAAATGAACAATATTCTAAAAGTCATAGCTAGACTCTTTTAAAAAAAAAATATATATATATATATATTTGGGGCAGTGGAGAGAGTGAGGGCAGGGGTTGAGGGAGAGAGAATCTCAAGCAGACTCCGTGCTGAGCTAGGAAGCTGCCACCAGGCTCTATCCCTTGACCGTGAGATTGTGACCTGAGCTGAAATCAAGAGCTGGATGCTCAATCAGCTGAGCCACATAGGTGCCTCGTGGTAGCTAGATTCTTGAGTCATGGACACTTCCAAGAATCTGCTGAATGCTTTGGAATTTATTTTCAATATATTTGTATTTATAAACATAGATTTAAAACATTACATATTTTTAAGGGAGGATTTGTGAAGAAGCAACCCATGGAATTCCTTATGCCCCATGGATTCCTGATTATAGAAATCTCGAGCACTGTGAGTAACTTAGGGTATCACTCCAAGTAGTTTCTATTAAGAATAAAAACATTTAAGGAAAGAAAACCGAAATACTTGGTTTTAAATATCTATATGTATTAAAAGAAAGAAATATTTATAATTAATCAAGGTCTAAAACCTTGTCCTAGTTTCCAAGTGAATTGGTGACATGTAGATGTCACTAATTCCTCTCTTGCCTCAAACCTTGTTAAACTGCCATTAAAAATATCTTAGAAAAATAAAGCAAAAATATAGAAAATCATTCATCATTGTGGAAAGGGCAGTAATGACATATTTGATAACTGAAGGTGTTTTATACATACAGTTGAGATTGGACTTGATTGAAGGGAACTTCTCAAGTTACAGCTCCCCATAGCCACTTTTCTGGGAAAAAGAGGAAAAGACCTGGAAAAATGTAAATATCATGTACTCTAAAGAGAAGAAGCCAAAAACATAGGCTGTGGAAAATTATATGAAAAGGTTCAGCTATTTTCCTGTAACTCAGAGGAAGAGGCTAATGAGGAGATCAACAAAATCAGAGAAAAATAAACACAATGACAGGTGTTAGATATTAATTAACAGAACACAATAATAAATAACAGAACTTAGAAAAGAGAAAATAAGAGAGAATGGAGAAAATAAGGAAAATCTCTTACCATAAAAATATGAAAGGAGTTTTGGGGTTAAAATAAAAAAAAAGAGGCCCAGATTTGTTAATTAAAATAGCTCACTGACTACCACGCAAAATGTACAAACCAACACAGAAATAGTCTCTTGATTTTTGAACTTCAAGGATAATGAAAAAAAAACATTGTTCATTCATGTTAATTCTAAGTTCTGGTGGCCAGCCCTCCTTCGCCAGAAAGAGCAAGATGAACAGCAGTCAGCCACATTTGTTCATGCCCCAAACCCATAGGTCAACACAGAATGCAGCTTCCAGGACGAGTGACATTTTCAGGGAACAAGCTGATGGGAAAATGGACAAGACAATGTGCCTTGGAGGCACTCCACTGTAACTAAACCATGGAAGAAACCTCAGTGCTGCAGAACACAGAGGGTCCTTAATACTTGAGCTTGATTTCAGATTTTATAAATAATACACATTTTTCCCTTCACGACTTCATCTATTGCACAAACTCATTCTACACTCCTACCTGAAACCAGGAGTGGTGCTTCAGTCTTCTACAAAACCTTGCCTCCATATACTCAAAGTCCTTCTGCATTTTTGCTTCTTTCCACTCCTATACCAAAATAAATAAGCAATTTCCATTGTTCTGCATGTTTCTTCTCCTTATTTTGTTTCTCTTTCTATAAGACAGCTGAACAATATAGCACTTTCCTGATTTCTTGAATTATTTCTATTTTATTGTGTCATTTCTACCAAAGTGACTAACTTTGGTGCATTTCTTTCCTCCTATAAAATAGATTTCTCTTCCAACTTTCTCATCCTAACAGTACTACAAATGTAATACAAAATTTCTAGCTCCTACGAATCAAGAAAAATTGAATCATCTCTCATGTAACAACAACAACAACAAAAAAAAAACCTGTTAAAGTGATATTAGCAATCTACAAAATCAGAAATATAATTCATTCGTTCTTGATTTAGCAAATGAGGTATACATTTTTAGGTACTGGAATTAAAATGAACAAGGCAGACAAGGGAGGAAGTCCTTTGTCCCTGATCCAGAATTGTTGGCCAAATTCAGTTATGTGTGATTATAGGAATAAGGTTCCCATTTCCTTGCTGATTGTCAGTCTCAGCTCCACAAGGCTATCTGCAGTCCTGCATTGCCCTCTTCATCTTCAAACTAGCAAAGTCGACGTCTTTTCAAATTTCGAATCTCTGACTTCTCCTTCTGCTGCATCTATTTTGACTCCAGCTGGAGAAAATTCCCTGGTTCAAGAGCTCATGTTATTAGATTGGGTCCATTCAGTTACTTCCGACAATCTCTCTAAATTAAAGTCTGTAACCTATTTACATCTGTGAAGTCTCTTTTTCTCATGTTCTGTAACATATTTGCAGATTTCCAGAGATTAGAATGTGGACATCTTCTGAGGGAGCATTTTGTCTACCACAGAGGATGTGGATAAATACATTACCCAACAGCTGTCAGTATTCTATCCAAATGTTAATATAAGAAAATTAATAAAATGGAGCAACACTTAAAATTTTACATAAACAGCATTTAATAAAAGCAGGTATACATTATTGGAATTTTCTTAAAATTTATGTATACACATTTGTACATAAAAAATAAGCGGGGACATGAACATCAGGCATTTATAAGGCTATGTTGTAAGCATTTATATCTGGGTGGTAGGGTGGTGGGTGACTTCTCAATTCTATAAATTTATATTAATGTTATATAACATTATATCTGAATATAATATTATATTATAATTTATATTATACATTTATAAAAATATATAAATGTATAATATAAATTATAAACATAATAATCTATGTTAAAATACATAAACTAATAGTACCATTTCCTCTCACTACCACTTTAATTTCAATCACTTCACTATCTCTCATATAAACAATATTAATTTCCATGTTTGCTTTTGTCCTTCTACCCACCAGGCAAGTCCTTTTATCATAGAGATCACTCAGTTTTCTAAAATGCTAGAGTTCCACAAGAAACAATTGATTGCTTATAACTACTTTCTCTTGTTTTTCATTGTTACATTAATTGTAAATAATTTATTCCCCAAGTAGAATAACAGCATCCTTGGTATACGTCCATAACTAATATTCTTTTTTATTTTAGTGTATTGTTGGGAAACCAAACAATGTTAATGGGAGAAATTAATTTATAGGTAAATGAAATAAGGACCAGTCAGACTTGATACACCTTAACATAATGTTTCAAAAGGAAAAGATTTATTAGTACTTCCCACTTTAATTTATGTGATTATACTCTTTAGATAAGGTATATAAAATTGTTATGTTTCAATATTGCTATATATGTCAAGTCCAGTATCTGATAGTGATTCAATTAGATTAGCTCCATATTAATAAAATACTATTTTTCTTATAAAAGTATGGATTAATTCTTTGAAACTTATAGTTGTCTTCATGTCTGTCCAATTAAATACATTGATCATTCATTCTGATGGGTTTAAGATATTTATGACTTAAGAACAAAGCTAATTGGTTTATGTGGACTTAGTATGTTCAACAAAAGCATTAAATACATTTATTCAACAGAGCATACTTAAATACAATTCTTGTACAAAATAGAGTACATAGGATCATTAGCAGTCTTAATTACACCTAAAATTTTATGTCAGTCATGATGTGGGGTAGGGGTGGTCTGTTCAAGGTAGGATATCTCATTAATAATGTTGAAAATGTTACTGGCAGACTGGTTTCATCTGGTCCAGTAGGCAAGTAGGTTAACCTCCCAGTAACTAAATTTTATCATCTCAAAAATACTAATAAAGTATTTGGTGTTCTTCTCTCCCAAATTTGTAGGGACTAGCGGACATTTGGGAAAGATTCTGCTGCCTCTAAAAAAATAGTTGCCATTATTATTATAGTATTAGTTCATTTTGTAGCTAAATTGTGATAAAAATGAGTATAACAAAATTTTAAGAATTATAAATTTGTTTTAAAACATACATAATTGCACTTATTTATAATTACTAATCTTTTGACCATCCTATATGTTATTTGCTCTCAAATATTCCAGACGTTTAGAGATGTGCTTTCTAGGTTGATATTTTATTTGATTAATCTATTACATATTTTACCTATTTGAAATTAACCTACTTTTGATTTATATATTTATCTGAAAATACCTAACTAGGTCATATTTTTACTTTTGTTTACTTTTTCATTTGTTTGCTCCTGAATGTGTGGCAGCACAAACAGAACTCTAAAGAGCACAGATAAGCTCTCAAAATGTTACATGGCATTTTACCCAAACATCTGTCAAGTAAAAGGTTAGAATTTTCACTTCCAAAAGAAAAACATATACCAATTAGCAGCAATATTCTTCTGTGTATTGCATGATCGGGGTGGGGGGAACGTGGGGATTGACATGTTTGTTGATTATATGGAGGGCATTTCTACATGGGACTTTTTCTGCTGAATGTCTGTAAGTTGATTCAAAAGGTAGCTTCTGCACATTATTTAGATGGTTATTTGAACAATATACATTTATCTTCGATGTGTATTTGACTTTATACTAGATATATTCTCAAAAATTATCAGTTAAATTAATAATCTTACATATTCCAAAGCACTAGTGGATAATGCTTTTCTGACTATATAAAGAGAATTTGCTATCAAAAGTCCCATACTGAATAAAATATTTGAGGTTATAACAATATTTTTAGATGTCATTAAAAGTCTTATAGAGGTGAACCATGAGAGACTATGGACTCTGAAAAACAACCTGAGGGTTTTGAAGGGGCGGGGGGTGGGAGGTTGGGGGAAGCAGGTGGTGGGTATTAGGGAGGGCACGGATTGCATGGAGCACTGGGTGTGGTGCAAAAACAATGAATACTGTTACGCTGAAAAGAAATAAAAAATTTAAAAAAAAGTCTTATAGATATATCTAATGTCAAAAAGATGATGAAAAGTAAAAATTCTAAAATTTTTTAATAGGAGAGATTTTAATTATTTGGATTAGCACTAAAATATAATTTAGATATATTCTAAATTTGTGTTTGATATCAAATAACTTTTGTACAAGTAATATTAATATAATGTTTTCAAAATGTAGTTCAGTCATAGTATTTATAAAAGCACCAATACCTACATGTCACGTGAGTAGGGTATATATGTGATTAGATTACTAATCACACCTTTATGTAAGTTAGTTTTTTCTCAGTAGTGATAAATCAAGCACATCTTTCTATACCAAAGCATTATGTTTTTTAGTAAATATGTAGAATTTTATTGTTAGACACATAATCATGTGTGTAACTAATTTCCTCTCAATATGTACATAGATTGCTTCTGACGTTTTATTTATAAAATGTTGAAATTGACACTGTTAGCATATTGTATATATATATATATGTGGAAATATCTTTCACATGAAATTAACTTATAAGAAAGTAATTAGCTGTGTCAAAAGAAATACATGTTTTAATAACAAATATAAATATATTCTACTAAAAAGTTAGAGGAACTATATTCTTCATAAATGTCAATGTCACAAGGAAAGGCTTTGGAAATATTTCAGATTAAAGGAGACTAGATTAAAGCGCCTGGGTGCTCAGCGGGTTAAGCCTCTGCCTTCGACTCAGGTCATGGTTTCGGGGTCCTGGGATCGAGCCCTGCATTGGGCTCTCTGCTTAGCAGGGATCCTGCTTACCCCCTGTCTCTTCCTGTCTCTGCCTACTTGTGATCTCTCTGTCTGTCAAATAAATAAATAAAATATTTAAAAAAAAAAGGAGACTAAAGAGACATGACAATTAGTTATAATACCTGATCTTAGATAGAATTGAGTATTGAATTTTAAAAATGCTATAAAGGACATTATTGGATAAAGTGACAAAATGAAATACACATAGTTCATTAGACAACAACAGAAAGTATTAATGTTACATTTTAATACCAGTAACCCTACTGGGGTTATGCAAGGCAATACCCTTATTTTAAGAAAATATACATAACAATATGGCATATGAAACTTACTTTCAAATGATTCTGGGGGAAAAAAAAGTGTGTATACACAGATCTGATGTATATGCAAATGTGCTTACATAGATGCATATGTATGCAGACACATGCCGTAGAGAGAACAGAGAAAAGATGAGAGAGAGATCAAAAAAGCAAGTGTGGTAAAGTGTTAAAGGTAAACCTAGTAAAGGATTTATATGTGTTCTTTGTACTACCATTATAGTTGCAACTTTTTTGTTGTGTGAAATTATTTCTAAGGAAAAAAAAATCAGTAGATATTCACAAATTGCTCTCACAGAAACAGGACTGTTTCTTCCTCTCTTTTCCCCTTCCCTTTTCTTTCAACAGTATTTGCAGCCTTCCTCCCTCTATCTTCTGCTCTCCTTTTTCCTTCCTTCCAATGTAAAAATCCATCTGCATAAGGCAGTCTAGGGGCCCCTAGATGCTGCAGCCTGGCAGTGGTGGGAGATTGGCTATATTCAAGAGGCTTGAGGTGATTGGAGCAGTATTTCACACTCCACCAAGGGAGGCAAAAATTTGGAAGCGGGTAGGAGTAGTGCGAACCCTGTAACTTAACAGTGGAATTGGAAATATTGGTATATATTCATGGTTATCAACATACATGCATAGATGTAGAAATACATGGAGATGTGTGTATGCATGTACACACATACATGTATTTTCTCGCTGTTTCTACTGAAATGGCCGGGGACAGGTGAGACTCCAGTAGCAATGAACTTATCTAGTCTCCAAGTGCTTATCATGTATCACTCTCCAACTAAGGAAACAGGTCCTTGAAGAAATTGTTGCTTCTGGGGCTGAGGTAGAGAAAAGAGTAAAATGAGCCTGAAAAAGCTTGTTTTATTAGAAAGTAAAAAGATGATCAAGAATCGATAGGAATATTGTTAAAAAGATAGCCTAAAAATGCTCTCATGGGCCAAAATGACACATCAGAGTATCAAAATAGTGACAGTGGTACATTGTAACTTACTGAATAAAATAAGAAAGTACAAGTACTCAGTGATACAAATTTATAAGTAAGAAGAGAAAGTGCTACTTAGCAAACCAAATAGTAAATATGGAGGAAATGATGGTGTTGAAGATCAGCATTTGCAATTATCTGAATGATCATTGATTCAAGCAAGGTACATAAGTGGATCCTAAAAGTAGGGAATGAAAGCTGGATGGAGATGGAATATGTACATAATTCCAAGAGTGTCACCACAAAAATCGTTATTAATTGCAAAATGGTAATAAGAAACATTACAGTAGAAAACCTGGCTGATCTATTATCATCAAATGATTAATGTTACCACCAATAAAGGGATAAATAGACATTGTGTGCTACCCAATGGTATATAATGAAAAGAAAGAGCACCTGTGATATTCCTGCTAAAAATAACTGAAGAAAGATTGGAAAAACCCCAAATGAGAGGCTGTGGTAATCAGAATAATGGCTTCCCCAAAGATGTCCATATCCTAATCCCAGAATCTGTTGCTATGTTTGATGACCTATGGCAAAGGAGAATTAAGTTTACAAATGGAATTAAGTCTGTTAATCAACTGACCCTGAGAGGGAGAGATTACCTTGAATTATTTCAGTGGTACCAGTGTAATCATATGTGTCCTTGTAAGTGAAAAAAATGAGCCAGAAGAGAGAACCAGAGAGGTGGCAGTGTAAGACTTCATGCAAGTTTGCTGATTTCAAAGATGGAGGAATGGGAACACAAGCCTAGGAATGAGAGTAACTCTTAGATCAAAAACAAAAGGGAACAGATTTCTCCTTGAGCCTCTAGGAGGAAACAGTCAGATTGGCACTTTGATTTTAGTCCAATGAGACTCATTTGGTTCTGACCTCCAGAAATATAAAGTTTGTATTGTTTTAAGCCACTAAGCCTGTGGTCATTTACAACAGTAGCAAAGAACTAATATAAGGGCAGTCTAAAAAATGACCAACACAAAATACATGAACTTGCCAAATTTGGAAAAATCAAAGAGAAACTGACAGACTGTTCCCATTTGAATGACAGTAACGCACCTTGGGGTGCAATGGTAATTCCTGATTGGATCTTTGACTGCAAAGAACTTTACTAAGAAACCTGGGCTTACTGGGTGAAGGTACATGATAGTTCTTTGCACTCTTCTTGTAATTATTCTTTACACTTGAAACTGTCAAAATAACATTGATAGAAATAAAGCAGGAAAAAAATTATAACCTCGTCAAATATTGTCTATTTCTGCATAGTTTCCCATTAGGGGATATTACAAAATCTTTTTCTTCATTGTCAAGTGGACAAATGAAAAATTATAATTTAATTATTGGCAATTTATATTTTTACATTTAAAAGCATGCATTTCTAAAAATCAGTTATATACTTGATTTTTAGGAAGCTTGTTTTAGTTTGGTAAAATGTTTGTCTATGTAGGACAGACTACCTTGCTAAAGCAGCAAAACATAGCCTAAATCAGATGCTTTGCTTATACACAAATACATTTAATGAACTAAATAAATATATTTATTGAGTTTAAAGACATGAAATAAGAAAACTTTAAAGAATTCAAGAGTAGATTGTTTAGTTTAAATATATGCTTAAATGCACTTATTTATTTTTTAAAGCCAAAATGAAACATTTTTCCCCAGTAGAAATTTGGGATTGGGGTACCTGGCTGGCTCAGTCAGTAGACCATGCAACTCTTGATCTTGGGGTCATGAGTTTGACTCCTACATTGGGTGTAGAAATGACTAAATATAAATAAACTTAAGAAAAAGAGAAATTTGGGGGTAAGTTGCAATTTTCTGGGTCTAGTGGCATAGTTTTTATTTTTATTTATATATTTATATTTAGAGATAAAGAAAATGACAAATATAATACTAACTTATATCCTCCTACCTGGCAGTTTATAAAACACTTTCATACTTTATTCTAGTTACACAATACCCTTCTGAAATAGATATGCCAGAAATTATCTTTGTCATTTCTCAAAGAGGAAACTGATTTTCTCAGGGTTTTAGGGTTGTTAAATGGCAGAGTAAAAACTGTATTTAGTAAGTATGATTAAGTTAATATCACCAAAGGATCCATGGTCCTGTGAATCTATTTTATTTATCTTTACTGTGTATAAGTAATGTAAAACCATTTGAATATTTGAATATTTGACAAGACAGCTGAGCTTTGCATTTCAGAGTGAAGATTCCAATGTCAGATTTCCTTAGTTCAAATTCTGGTTCCACCATCTACTTGCTGTGTTATACTCTACACCATTTAAAAAATTCTGTCTGTGCCTGTGTGCTATTTATGCAGTTAATGAGCTAATAGATGTAAAAGTCTTGATCCAAGTCTTGACAAGTAATAAATATCAAATAAATGTTTTTATTATTACTATTGTGATAATTTAAAATAAAAATAAATCACATTGATCTAATGAAATAAGTTAAATCAACATAATTGGGAAGAGAAAGTAGCTTGTGACAGGTCAGTGTTAAATCAGCTATTGAATGTAAATCACCTAGCTCAGGACCCCAGGTGATTTGGTCAATGTGATTTATCTACATTTACAAATCATCCCTTGTGGAACTTAGGCTCAGTTTTCTTCTTCATCATCATCATCATCATCATCATCATCATCATCATTTGTTATCATCTTGTAAGGAAAAGGTACATAACATGGCCTAATATGCAAAATGTCAAATCAATACAAAGGAAAAACTTACAAATACAGAATGCTATTTAGATCTCCTTTCTGTTTTCTGTCTTCCAAGATAAAAAAACACACACACAAAACAAAAAACCCCAAAGTCCCAATTCTTTTCATAGTCGATGTTAATTTTATCATTCACATGATGCTTTTATTCTTAAGCCCAGAAATGTACTTGTTTTTTGTGTACTACCTGGGTTTGTACCTAGTTTAAGCAAATGCTAAATGTTTGACTTTGGGCAAGTTACTTAAACATTTCTATGGTTCTATTTCCTCTGCAATAAAATGGAGTACTACATCAAGGTAGTGTTATGAAGATTCAAAAAGTGTGTGTCAAGTGATTGTAACAGCTGATCTAGTTCAGTTCTGGTATCATAAGAATCACAACTAGAAGTCTAATATTTTAAAAATTCTGGCATTCAACATGTATTAATAATTAAGAGATTCACTGGAATCCAAAGTGTACAGTAGAAAAATTGGCAAACTATTATTAGTATCATGCCCCACCTCTTCACAAAAAGTTCATTTTTAAGTAAAGGTGAAACAGATCATCTGACCAAGATGGCCTTCCATTTCCTCAGCTTGACGAAACTTCAACAGACTTCTTCCTGACTCCAGGCCCCTGACCTCTTTTTTCTTAGAGCATTTACTTTAGAAAGCTTGCAACTGCAATTTCTTTCTTTGCCCCTTTGAGATGTTATTTTCTACAGACAAAGGTTATCTTTCTCAAGGATTTGGGAATCATCTTTTCAAAATGTAATCATCTAGAAAGATAAGGGCCCCCACCATCCAGTTTTTGTGAGAGTTTAGAGTCGAACTTTCACAAGGGACAATTAGCAAATGCAGAGAAATCATGTTGACCAAACCACCCCAAGAATGTCCTCTAGTAATTTTGCACTAATTTTGTACATTGGCATTTAAAAACTACTACCTTTTGTTTGAGTGAAGTTGAGTTCAATCTTTCTCTCCTACTGTAATAGTCTTTAATAAAATCTTCATTGCCTATTTAACTAGTCTGGTAGAATTTTTCTTTTATAAATCTGATCACAGAAATTGTCTCCAGAATTAGAGAATTTATTATCTTATTGTGTATGAAATAATTATAGCAGTCTGTTAAATTTTCAAAGAAGAGATTCATCAAAATTCAATAAGAATTTATATTTATATTTTTACTTTAGGTAGATAGTTATCAGTTTTGACATCATATGCTAAGTACTTGACAGGATTAATTTTAGAATCATTTTATGATATGTCTTTTAACTTGCTTTATTGTTTCAATTATCCTTATGAAGTTAATTTCATTTTTTACTGAAGTGTCAGATCCACAAATTTTAGCAAACTGCTTTACTCTTATAAGTCATACATATAAATGACTCGATGTTATAGTTTAAGATGTGTTGTGATAATTGATTAAGGACTTAATTCTACTTCAAGATGAAGACTTGAGAAAGCATCTCTATTTCTTTAGTTATTAGCTTGATCTTAGAATCAAAAATAATTTATGAGACACCAAATTGTCCTAAAAACATCAGCTTGCTCTTAAAGTTCCAGTTATATTTTATATGGTTTTAATAATGTAATGAAAAATATTCCACTTTTCTTTATATTCTGTATGATAAATATACAAAATGAATTTTTATTTAAAGTCTGGTGAATGATTTAGTTGGTAGGTTAGATGAAATGATGTACATTAAATACCACACGTACAGCAATAGTGGACACAGAATGAATGCCTTTGATCTTCTTCTCCTCAACTTTTCTTAAATCCTTCCCTATTCATTTGTTTAAAACAATAGAAATGATTGGAATGATGCAGGTTACGTTAGAATGGTACATGAAATTAGCATAAAGTTGGTTGGATATGGATAAAAACAATAATGTGGGTTGAACATTCATCAATTTATTTATTTTAATTTATTTTATTTTTTATTAATAATAAAACACTGTATTAAAGATCATTTTATAAATCAGTAATATTAAATCTATAATGAACATTGTGTTGCTGGATTGCATATGGTTTAGATACTAGTCATCAAAATGGAGAAAAAACATAGTAATTAAGTATTTCATAGAATATGCCAACAAGCCTTTGTCCTTGTTTTCATTTAGGATTATACCTGCTTTAATGACCTAGTTAGAATAACCATTATCTATACCCAAACCTAGGAGAACTATAGCTAAATCTAACATTATGATCACAAAATAAAATAACTGCAATGGAAAGCAATGTATAAAAGAAACCTGAATTTACAATCCGTGATTTCAAGATGCAGTAAAAGACAATGTGCCTTCAAACACGAGAAGTATTAAAAAAAGATGTTGGATTTATAAAAAATTATTTGAAGGACACTGGGGTGGCTCAGTTGGTTAAGTATCTGACCCTTGATTTTGGCTCTGGTCATGACCTGAGGGCTATGAGATTGAGCCTAGCATGGGGCTCCAGTTTGGGCATGGAGCCTCCTTGAGATTGTCTCTTTCTCTCTCCCTCTGCCCTTCCCTTTCCACTCTCTCTTTCTCTCTTAAAAAAAAAAAAAAATTCAATTTTGAAACATTTCTAAATATAAGCACAAAATATGCCATAATGATTTGACCCAAATTTGCATTTTTCTCAGAACTTTTCTACTGATATTATAAAAATGAGACTACTCTCTTGAATTTCAACTTCAAAATATATAGTTGGTCCAAAATATCCTTATTAGCAGATTTTTATAAATCACAGATAAATTTACTTCACTCTTTCTATTTCTTTTTTTTTTCCTTAAGATTTTATTTATTTGACAGAGAGAGATCACAAGTAGGCAGAAAGGCAAGCAGAGAGAGAGAGAGAGGGAGGGGGAAGCAGGCTCCCTGCCCAGCAGAGAGCCCAATGTGGGACTCGATCCCAGGACCCTGAGACCATGACCTGAGCTGAAGGCAGAGGCTTAACCCACTGAGCCACCCAGGCAGCCCCACTCTTTCTATTTCTTAGTTGGTATATTATTTAATGAAAAACAAGTCTTCCAAGTATAGTGACAAAAAGAGAGAAACAATATGAAAATATAACTTAGGAACAATTTTCAACTTTGAAGTAAACCTTAGTGATTTTATGTAATTTGCAGGTGTCATTTTAGATAGACAATATACTACGTACCCAATTACATTCCTTTTTGAGACAACGGGTTGCAATCAGGAGAATGTGTGATGAGGTTTAATCAAAGATTAGAACTTTTTAATTAAATAGGGCCTTTTGTGACTAGTCATTTGACATTAATTACTGTTTTAGTTGGATTCCTTTTGATTTGTAAAGGGCCCTGAGCACTGCAAAAATTATATCGCATCGCAGAAATTGTTGATAATTAAAACAAAAGCTTGTCTTCATCAGCCCATCACATACCTTAAAAAGGAACATCATTTTCAATGTTAAATGGCTGCCTTAGATAAACAGACTAGAGGGCTTTAAAGGAAAAATAACAGATGGGATGTCAAGCCAGTTGCATTCGATGGGCTGTTTAAAAGTTGTTAATTGTAATGATTTATAAACTGTTTAAAAATGTTCAGCCACGGGGCGCCTGGGTGGCTCAGTGGGTTAAAGCCTCTGCCTTCGGCTCCGGTCATGATCTCAGGGTCTGGGGATCGAGCCCCGCATCGGGCTCCCTGCTCACTAAGAAGCCTGCTTCCCCTTCTCTCTCTCTCTCTGACGGCTGCTCTGCCTCCTTGTGATCTCTGTCTCTCTGTTAAATAAATAAATAAAATCTTAAAAAAAAAAATGTTCAGCCACACTTAGGGCTAACTAATGGTAAGAAGTATATGTGCTTTTCTAAAGCCTCAACACCCTTATGGGAATTATAAGCCTAATGCCCACTGCAGCTATGAATAGAGGTCATCATTCAAAACTTAATGTTAAAACAGAAACTGACCTAAAGTTCAAATAATATTTTTATTTGTGGGCCCATGAAGAATGAAATGAAAATTGAAACTATTTTTGTAAGATGATAATTCTAAATCCAGATAGAATACCCACACTCAGAACTACCATTCACCTCTTCGTGATTTGGAGTTTATGGGCAAGGGTTAATCAAACTAAAAAGATTTCAAAACCAATGAACTAATTTGTTTCAAAAGAATCTGAGAAAAAAAGTAATAATTTATACACAAAAAGGTAATTTAAAAAATAATAGCAATGTGCTGTGTTTATATAAGACAATAGTGATTTAACTTGTACAGACATAGACAATTGTTTTTCCAGATGGAACAAAAGAATCACACATTTCCCTGTGCTGGCTGCTTTATAATGGAGGACGTTCAATTTTTGTACAATTTGCCTTAGGTTAGGGTTATAGTCTGTGGACAGAGTAAAACTAATTGGCCTGAAAACGGATATCACCCATGCCCTTGGCTTCATTAGCAGCATGCACTAACCAACTGAGTTAAATAGACATGGTGGTAATAAAACAGAACCTGAAAATACATGGTTGTATGAACAAAGGATATACAGTACTGAGAATGGAACATGTTGTGATTAATTTTGTCTTTATTAGACCATGTGTAAAAGCTAGTCAGTTAAATTGTGTTTGATGTAATTGTACTTAAGAATCTTAAAGATAATAATCTCTCACAACAGTAAAGAATACTTAAATAATGTCGATAACTGAGGCCATTTTAGTCTCCATTAAAATAAAAATTACAAATACAAATTTGCAAAAGAAGATATTCTATGTTGTCTATGGATGCATATTTATTTAGACTTTTTATTAGCTAACATTTCAAGTTTAAATTTTATGCTCTTTTCATGTCCAATGGAGACTTACTATGAAAACATCCAACAGTGGAAATTAATTGCTCATTATAGTGAATAGCTTCGGGGTATTGAGGAGACTTTATTGACCTCACCCCTCACTTCTCCAGTACTGGAATAAAACAAACTGGCACTGCAGAAAGGACAGCTACCATGCCAAATTGTCCAAGATAAATAGGAGAATGGGCTATGCCATTATGATATGCCCAAAATATTATTAAAACCAACTTTATACCTTGGGTTTTCCTAGCAAGCTGAGGAATTAAAGAAGTATAAAATTAAGAAACTAAACAGAACTTTAATGATAATAAATATCATGTATTACTGCTGACTACCAGAAATGTACATGTGTCATGTCATTTAATCCTCCCAGCAACATTCTGATGCATGATTATCCCCATTTTACAAGTGAAAAATTCAGAGAAGTTAGAAAACTTTCCAAGATGATACAATGAGTAATGACCTGGTTAATATTTAAATCATGGTCATATTTGGAAAACAAATCTAAGATTAAAAAATAAGAGTACAAAAAGATTTAAATGCTCCATTTGGTATCTTAATAAGAAATTCCATTTCTCTTCAATGTGGAGATATCACAGAAACTATGGAAAACTAGATGTTTGGCAAGAAGAGAAAACATGAGTCAAAATGGCATTAGAAATGTGTTTTTGCATTGAAGTTCCACAAGTACAGACCATGGATTCTTCTCCTGAGCATTTATCTGTGTATTTAATCACATTCTGTCCAGTGTAAACTTTGCCTCAATACTTCCTGGCCAACCTTAGCCCTTGGGCTCCATTTTGGCTTTTTGTCTTCTAGAATCAAGGATATACTCTTCTAAATCTTTCTGTCTCTCACTCATTCAAATAAACAAAAATGCTTTTGGAAAAATCAAGCCTCCAGTTCTTTTTAACCCTTAACAAAAGAATCCCACAATGCAATTTGGTTCAATATAGAACCTGATATGAAAAGAATTCTCCATCCTTAGGACCTGACTTCCATCCTGCTGCCTAGACTCTTTCAGGTCTCCCAAGTCCCCTTTTTAATCATTTGTGCAAGTTCCTCTTTGTTCCTCTTTGTTTGTTAAAAATCAAGGCTTTTATATTAATATCCCTTAAGGTCACATCTCCTTCAGTAACTATTTTCAGGAAATTTGTCCTCCTCTTTTGTGCTAGAAACACAGTTTGTAGGCCTCCCCAAGGGTCCCTTGTCCTCTAGATTAAGAAGCTAGGTGACAAGAGTAGTGTCAGCAAAAATGTCTATCCAACAATACTACTTCTCTGACTCCTACTGTCTGTAGATAATTTGTAGTTTGATATTTAGCCTTAGTCTTTCTCATTTCTGCTCTAAGTAAAGGGAATGAATGATACCAGAGTTGCTCTATAACAGGAATGGTTTTGGCATGGCAATAATCAGACTAAGTTCGGATCCTTAGAAAACTTCATCTTGGTGCCATAGTTTATTACTATGACTTCTCTCTCTCTCTTTTTTTTTCTTCTTCTAATGAAACCAGAAGAATGCTAATGACTTTAAACTTTTTCTTACTTTGTTCCCCACAAGTGAACAAAAGCTAAAAGGAAAGAATTATGGAAGTTTCTTTTTTTAAAAATATCTGATTCATACTCCTAAGAAAACATTGATGTTTTAAATTTACAGCTTAATTCTGTTACCTGTACCCATAAAAGCAGGCTCAAACTTAAACCATGAGATTTAGCACATCAAACATGAAGGAGTTAAAATTACAATTCATGGCTGTACTGAATTAAAAGAAGAAAGAAAGAAGAAATTTTTTCATTCAATGATTTTTAAACTTAAAAATATATCTTACTAGAACAATTAAATATAAATCAATAATTATCTTAAGAAGCTTATTTATGATTAAAGTAATAAAATTATTTTCCCCTACAAAATGTATTTGGGAAGACTATAAAATTAGAACTGTTTGGTATTCTTTGCATTGCTTATTTTCCCATAGAAAGCCTATCAGTTAAAATGATGAATTTTAACCTTTTCCATTTCTCCCAGAGAACATTTAATTCATATTCTTCAGGCCTTTGAAACTGGTTCCCCATACTGATGAAGAAGTTATTGTTTTTATAATATTTACTAAGGCCCAGTTATTGAACCTTCGTCAAGGACATTTCATTTGCTTTTAATGTGTAAATCTCTGAGAATCATTTTGGGAAAAAAGGCAGGCAAGAAAATATTAATATATTCAGCTAATTGTATGGTTTAATGAATTCAAATTAAGTCATAATATATTATATTAAATACAATGCATGTGGTGAATAGGAAATAAAAAGGTCATGACATCTAAGAATAGTAGGAACAAGAATTGGAATACTAATGGATCAAAAATGTCCTGTATAAAATATTCTTTTACTCTAAGTCCCAGTTTTTTTTTTCTTTTCAAACTGTTCTTAAAACTACAAAAAAAGTCAGCAATGTGACTTTTCAGTGTTCTGTGACTTCAGGTAAGTGCAGGATTATGTTATACATTAAAATATGCTATTTTCAGAAATCATTCATTAAATCGTAATGTTCTGAACATTAATTATCTGAAAATGTGCACAATAAGCTATAATTAAAGTCTTGACTCTCTTTACAATGACAGACATTCAAACACGTTACTTGAAGATATTGACTCATCCAGCAGAAGGAACCACTACTCAAATGGTTGTCCCAGAATAGTTACCTTACAAGGTCTATGCAGAACTTTGTTTGCTGCAGTTGGTCCACATGACTTATTCTAGTTCCTTCCAGTCTAAGGAGGTTGTCACTGAGGAACAAAAAGAAAAACTTCTTTAAAATCTTTGCCTCATGATCCTTCAGTTGTATGATTTCATAGTTTCCATTGTGTCTTTTAGTGATATAGCACTATGCTACATATATTAATCTTTTCTTCAAGGTCACTTCCATAACCTTATTATGGTAATAACAGTCTAATTCATGTTTATTGCCCTATGCATAATAGTTTGGTGATGTAAATTTTAAGCTCTGAAAGTGAGTTTAGAAGTTTTAAATATTCCAATTTACAGCCTGCTGTGATGATGCTCTTTCCCAGTTTCCTTTGATGACCTCTTCTCTTGGCATAGGGGTATAAGCATGGACTCTGGGAGATGCTACCTCAGTCAAAACATGGTTCCACCACTTATTGGCTATGTGATCTTAAATAAATTACTTAACCTCTCTGTGGCTTGGATTCCTCATCTGTAAAATGTGGATGTTAGCAATATGTAAATAGCAATTTTTGTTACCCAGTGTATAAAAAGAAAGCCAAATCTCACACAGTTGGTATCAAATTCACAGGATAACGGAAATCAAATAACTGGTATAAAATTATAAATTTCTGGTTAGTAATTTGTTAAGTGGCAAAGCCAGGATCTGAGAACAAAATGATTTTTTCCTCCTTGTTATTGGTGAATTATGTTTATTAATTTTACTAATGAGTATAAATTCTTCAATGGAATGCTTCCTCCATGTAATATAAACATTAGCTTAGCAAGGGATTAGTTCAAATTCAAGTAACATTTAATTTTGATTCAAATACATTTGTGTCAGCTTTCAGAGCAAATCACTCAAATCAAGACCCTTTGAAACTCAGTGGTCTTCAGGAACTGAGTAGTGGACAAATGCAATGGTTAGTAATAGCAAGAAAAGCTTTCTCCCTCCACTCACCATGCTTGCCATTGTCCTTCCTGGATATGACTGCACACAAGGGGCATGCATATACAGGGGCCACTTGAAACCTCTTCGATATGGCTAGATTTTTAGAGCCTGCAGAAATAGCAGAGCCTCAGGATTTGAATGCCTTAATGATCTCTGACTAACCCTGCACTTAATGTTGTCATTACTTTATCAAGATTGGGAATAATAGTAGGGTTCTAAGTCTCCTCTCTCAATTACCAGACAAGGTCCTTTCCTGATTAGGGTGATAGAGTGTTATAGGCAAGGATTGCTCCACTCCCCTTAATCGTGTCTTTCCTTCACTGTATCCAGCAGACACTCATGGACATTTTTAAATGTACAATTGAACCTTGAATGACAAAGGGTTATGGGTGCCTACCCCCACATGATAAAAATTCACATATAACTTTTGACTCCCGCCAAATCTAACTATTAATAGCCTGTTGACTGGACACCTCACTGAAAACATAAACAATTAATGTACATTTTGTATGTCATATATATATGTATGTGTATATATATATATATATATATATATATATATACACATGTGTGTGTGTGTGTGTGTGTATATATCATACTGTATTCTTATAATAAAGCCAGAGAAAAAAATGTCATTAAGAAAATTATAAGGAAGTGAAAATGCAATTACGGTATTTACTGTAATGCTATATTTATGATAAAAAATCTGCATGTAAGTGGACCCATGCAGTTCTAACCCATGTTGTTCAAGAGTGGACACTTTCAGTTTCGATCCATGAGGTTCAAGAGTCAACTCTTGTGGGCAAGTAGTTGCTACTCCTCCATTTATATACTTCATTGTTTATTTTTTGGGAGAATTTGTGAGAAGTGTGGATAGAATGGTATTATAACTTTATTATTGAACATGAAAGCTGACCAGAATACTGAGTATTCATTTAGTTACTTCAGGGTTGTGGACCTTGAATTTAGAGTTGGCATCATTAAAGAGAAGTTTTTCTTTTCTTTCTTTTTTTTTTTTTTTTAAAGATTTTATTTATTTATTTGTCAGAGAGAGAGAGAGGGAGAGAGAGCAAGCACAGGCAGACAGAATGGCAGGCAGAGGCAGAGGGAGAAGCAGGCTCCCTGCTGAGCAAGGAGCCCGATGTGGGACTCGATCCCAGGACGCTGGGATCATGACCTGAGCCGAAGGCAGCCGCTTAACCAACTGAGCCACCCAGGCGTCCCAAAGAGAAGTTTTTCTTTACACACACACACACACAAGCTCTAAAGTACTGTAGTCACAGAATTGAGGAAGGATTACATTTTTGGCCCATCTTCCGCAGTTTTTGCTTCTCAGATGGAATTTTGCTTCTCTCAAGGTAATAAGGAATCAGATAGTGAAATAAAACAGTGATCAGACAATACATGTTGTGCTTACATGCATTTCTGACTCTGAACTATTTGCTATTCCTTAAATAAGCCTTCTGTTTTCCTATTTTCCTTTTAATTAGAATGTCTTTAGCACCAAGCCTTTACCTGTTGACATCATATTAATTCTCTATATTTATATCCCATAAAGTCATTCCTTAATACCTTTTAAGGCTCACTTAAAAAGCCCATATGTATGTAAATCCTCTTTTGAGTCCTTGTCGTTGGATGTGATTTCTCCTTTTTTAGACCATTACAGCAATTTATTTATAATTTCTTATGACACACACTTTATTTTTCTCTGTTATTGTCATTTCTGCTTAATTGCTATATCATTCTTCTTCTTTTGTAAATTACAAAGACCTAGAGGAGAAAAATGATTGACCCATCTCTGTGTAGCCCACACTGTCTAGGACAACATTTTGCAAATAGCATCCCCTCAATGAAAATTGAAATAAATTATCCTATCCTTTTCTGATAGTGCTTATAACTGTGTTTTGTTCCCTCTAAAAGAACACTCTGTTGAACATTTGAAATTTCAGGAATATGGAACTTCAGTTATCTTAGCACACAATACATATAAGAGAAGAGCTATGAAATTATCACCTCTCAACTGGCTTCGGGTTGTCCAGACACCAAGTCTGAACATAACTTAGTACAGCTGAGTTAATAACAGACTGATGAAGAAATCTTTAATAGTTGTTGTGCATCATATGTGGGCATATAAATTAAGAAAGAAACAAAGCTTGTAATTTATAAATGATTATAAACAAATGACATCAAATAAATATGAGTACATTCAGGATACAAAAGTAAATTTATTTATTTACATAAATATTTTATTTATTTATATATGTATGTATACATATTCTCTAGGATACATAAACAAATGAGATATACAGTGATCAGTATAAGCCGTTTTCTAAAATCATGGCTCACATAACCCTTATTTTCCAAGTGGGATGTCCTAGTATATTACTTTTTTGTCCTAAAATTATTGCTTAATTTTAAGAGACTTCATTTAAGCTTCTTAAAATATGACATGGTAATCATTAGCATAATTTGTATGAATAACAAATAACAATGATGATACTGCAGTTCTTTTAATGAAATAATTCGTTATTTAAGCTGTCTAAGCATTATGCATGACAGCTACCCTATCAACAGAAGAGTTAATTCAATGCACATGGAAGAACATTTAAATATTAAGCAATCAATCAATCATTCTATCATCCTAGTTAATGAATAAGACTATTACTTCAGTTGTTTCTTCTCTGCTGAAAGGATGAACATAATCAAATTGGAATTTTGTAGAAAATGAGGCAAATTAACATTTATACTCCATATTCACATATGAATATCATAGGTTAGACTTACTTGAGAATAATATTAAGTAGATTAATGAAGATTCAAACTTATAAAAATTATTTTAGCTTTAGTCAGCCTTTGGTAATAATCACTGAAACTGTTAAAATATTTTATTAACATGGCAGGTTTCTTTCATGACTAACAAGTGAGTTACTGATATTTAAAAATAACGTAAGTAGCAGAGAAATTTATTGTGTTTCATACCAGGAAAGAACAATCTTTGTTACCACTTCATTATGAGCTTATGCTAAGGAAAGACTCCAGATAAAATTTAGAACAAATTCATCTGTGTAAGAGTAGGTTATGAAAACAGAGTAGCTAAACCAAGATCCTTACTGTATTCTTATAAATACCTAAGTAGAGAATACCTATTGATAGGGACAAGATGTATTTTAATCAAGTAAAGGCTAAAAAGATTTTGACAAAAAGAGACGGGATGCTGTTATATCCCAGGTCTCCTAAAATATGTCCAAGAAATTCACAAATAGAAAGTGACAGACTAATAAAGTATTGGACCTTTTGTGAATTATTGGTGGGCAAGAATTAGGAAGTCTTCTGGAAAGGAGAATTTTACAAAGAAAACAACATTCATTCAGACTTATCAAAAAGAACTTATGAAAGGGGTGCTTGGGTAGTGCATTTAATTGCCTGACTCTTGGTTTCAGCTAAGGTGGTGATCTCAGGGTTGTGAGATTGAACCCTGCTATGGGCTCCTTGCTCAACAGGGAATCTGCTTAAGACTCTCTCTCCCTCTCCTTTTGCCCTTCCCACTCATGCTCGCCCCCCCCCCATCTCTGAAATAAATAAATAAATTCAGAGAGAAAGAGAGAGAGAGTGAGCACATGAACTGGGGGCAGGGGCAGA
Source organism: Enhydra lutris kenyoni (assembly GCF_002288905.1). NCBI lineage: Eukaryota > Metazoa > Chordata > Mammalia > Carnivora > Mustelidae > Enhydra > Enhydra lutris. The sequence goes on along the minus strand of NW_019154099.1, from coordinate 14,771,615 downwards.
GGGAGAGGGAGAAGCAGACTCCTGCTGAGCAGGGAGACCTTTGTGGGGCTGGAACCCAGGACCCTGAGATCATGATCTGGGCTGAAATCAAGAGGCTGCTTGACCAATTGAGCTACACAGGTGTCCCAATAAATAAATCTTAAAAAAAAAGAAAAAAGAGAGAGAGTTTATGATAAGCAAGTGTTTGGGAAATCTTTTCAATAAAACAACATCATCATGTGTGTCTTCCTGCAAGTAAGAGTGCTTTAAATTAAGTGTGCATTAAAGAATATGTGTATATATATGACATATACAGGAATTGTCAATAGTGAACATTGATGATTAGCTAAAGCATTAAAATTAGGAACCACTGTTAAGACTTCATTTCTGAATTCTTATACTGAAAATTTATCATTTGTTTAATTTGAAATAACATTATAAAAAGGATTGTAAGAAAATATTCAATAAGATTTAAATAATTAACTACTTAACTAGTAACTATTTGAGATCATTGATTTTTATGGAACACAGAAGAGTTTGTGATCTAGAAAAGAGGAAAATGTCACCAGAAATTTCAAAACTAAAAATAAAGTGTACAAAAAATGTTTAAAAGCTCTTTCATTCTATTGAATTGATGAAATATATACACAGGTGTTCTTCTCAGAGTCTTCAGGGGTGGAGCCCCCTTGAGGTTGCATATGGAAGTAAAACTGTCATAACAAAATAATTGCTTAGCATATATGACTCCAAATATTTCTTCCCATTTAATATCAGCTGTTCTTTGCTTTATTGCACCAAAGTTTTGTCAGCTATTCTCTCCTCCACAGTCTTATATTTCGAACACCCCACAATACATTGCAAACCAATCTGTATATTTTTAATAATAAAATTAAAATTCTGAAGAAAGATTCAGGATTTCATGAAAGCAATGGAAGTCAGAGAACCACAACTGCTGGAATCAGATGCAAAGTAATACAAAGCATGTTGGTATTAAAATAATTATCCACCGACGAAGAAAACTTTACAAAGGATCTTGACAAGATTTATTTTTCTACATTTAAGTTAATCTTTCAAACCATTTTTTGTCATTTCTTCATATAAAATTTTGGTCTTTGCTTTAAGTGGATTGACTTCAAGTGACTTTTTTTTTCTAGAACTGATTATCCTTAGATAATGAGGTCTATATTAAAAGAAAACACAGTGCAACCATAACATGCTCAAAAAAACAAAAAAAAAGGCACATGGCAGTTATCAGATAGTTCCTTGAATATATGTAAAAAAATAAATTGGATTTGAATTTATAAAAATGAAACAGAAAAGCAAACACCACCTGAAAATGCCAGAGATAAAGTTTTCTTCCCAAGCAACCTCAGACAAGTTCTAAGTTCAGGGTCAATAAATCCAAAGAGCAGGAGATGAGAAGAAGAAATTGTCTCGGTAATTTATTACAGAACTTTAATTAAAACATCTGAGCCAGCCTGAGCTTTCCTCCTCCCATCCTCTTGTCCTACATAGAAAGCACAGGCAGCAACTGTTGTGGCCTGATTTAAAACTGAGATCCACTCTTTAAATTAAGTGACAGTTATGCCACAGGAAGTTCCAAATGTTAGTGTCAGGGCCTGAGGAAAAGAAATACTTCTGAAGGAAAATTTTAAAAACACTGCAAAACCCTCTTTGCCTATTTTTATTAAATTTACTGGACTATTGTAGTCAAAGAGTAAGTCTTCCCTACCTTGTGAGTGGTGTTATGTTTAGGCATTTTGTAGGCAAGCATCCTGCCCCACAGATATCCCCTTGTGTGGAGCCCCTCATTTGCCTTCCTTACTAAGGGAGTCATCTCCAGTGGAAAGAGACCTATAGAAATGAAAAAGAAGGCTGTATCAACTGCTTATATGGAACAACATGGTCTTTTTCATAAAACTGAAAAGGAAAAAAAGGGCACCTGTGTGGCTCACTCTGCTAAGCAGCTGACTCTTGAGTTCAGCTCAGGTCATAATCTCAGGGTTCTGGGATGGAGGCCTGCAAAGGGCTCCACATTCAGTGAGGAGTCTGCTTCTTCCTCTCCCTCTGCCTCAGGCCCTATGTACATGCACTTTCACTCTCCCTCTAAAATAAGGAAATAAATCTTTTTAGAAAATGTAATAAAAACAAAGATTACCAGACATATAGAGCCTAACACAGACATGGAAAACGACAACAACAACACTGATACCACATTTTTCAGGAAGAAAACTTAGAAATAATAATTATAACACTAGTTTTTAATAAATTTCCCTGGAGAGATTTTACGGGCTAAAACATACATTGAAAAATAGAGCAAAGAGAACAGTAAAATTTACTTGACTTCTGAAATAGCAAAAAAAAAAAAAAAAAAAAAGAATAAACTGAATAACACATTACCAGGGCTAAAAACCAACTCTTTGATCAAATAAAGAGATAACGTTTATTTAATGATTATAATAGATTAGATATTATTCCATAAACTTGATATATTCTTAACTCATACAATCTAACAACAAAGCTATGAATTTGAGACTCTTACCATCTCCAGTTCACAAATGAGGAAACTAAGGCTGAGAGAGACTAACTAGCATAAAACTACACATTTAGTAATGAGCAGCCCCATTTTGTTATTTTATTTTATTTTATTTTTACAGTACATATTAGTTTCAAGCGTGCAATATAGTGATTCAACAATTCCATACATCACCCAGGAGCAGCCACACTTTAAGTCCAGGTGGTCTTGTAGCAAAACCACATGCTTATTGATTCAGTTTCAATGATCATGAAGACAAAATTAAGAGAATATCTAAATGTTTAGAAACAAATTATAGACTATAAAAATACAAAAGAGAGAAAAATATGTAGTCAAAAATACCATATATGTTTGACTTAGATGTGTTTAAGTGTTAGTTTTCAAAAAATTTTTTCTGCTTTTATTCAGTGGTAACTTTCAATATAAAGATAGATAGAGAGAGATTGAGAAGACACCGAGGTCCATTATTAATTCAATTAGAATAATAGTACAGGGGCACCTGGGTAACTCAGTTCTTAAGCAGCTATCTTACGCTCAAGTCATGATCCCGAGGTCCTGGGAGTGAGCCCCACATCAGGCTTCCTGCTCCGTGGGAAACCTGCTTCTCCCTCTCCCACTTCCCCTGCTTGTGTTCCCTCTCTCACTGTGTCTCTCTCTGTCAAATAAATAAATGAAATCTTAAAAAGAAGAATAAGAATAAGAATAAGAAGAAGAAGAAGAAGAAGAAGAATAGTAGAAAAAAATACCCTAAGTAGAAAAAATACATATGGATCTCTATATTAAAAGGTTTCCACTGAATAAAAGCAGAAGAAAAATTTTGAAGACTCAACTCTTACATATACCTAACCCAAATTTCAGAACATTTGGGAGATTGAAACACTCTAAGGATCCAGAGACACAAGCCAGGTTACCTATGATACAATAAAAATAAGAATGGCATCAGATTTTGCATCAGCAGCAGTTGTGTCTGAGGGCAAAATGAAATATCTCAGGACATGAAAAAATTTATAAAATGTATTGGTATGTTTAGCAACAAATAGATATTGTGTCATAAAAGACATAAAAGAAAAGTTAAAAATTATATCAAGATTTGGTAATCTTCAGAAAAAAATTCATGTAAGAATATCTGTGTTCAGAACTTTCCTGCCAGATGGGCAGAGACAAGTCTCTTAAACTGACTCTTCAGGAAGAAGAGGAAAAGTTTACTTTAGGAAGGTCTTAAAAAACAACCATAATAACAACAACATCGAATGCCATTTAACAATAATGGAATATTATAAGTTTTATTAGGAGGGGCACCTGGGTGGCTCAGTGGGTTAAAGCCTCTGCCTTTGCCTCAGGGCATGATCCACGTGGGCTCTTTGCTCAGCAGGGAGCCTGCTTCCCCTTCTCTCTCTCTACCTGCCTCTCTGCCTACTTGTGATCGCCATCTGTCAGATAAATAAATAAAATCTTAAAAAAAAGTTTTATTAACTTTTATTAACTTTTTATTTTATTTTATATTTATTTTATTATAAAATAATAAAAATAAATTTATATAAAATTATATAATATATAATATATATTATATATAAAATTATATTTTATTTTATATTTTATTAACTTTTATTAACTTTATTAAGAGAGATACATGCTAACACTTATGGAAGTAACAAACATTGGATTTGGAATGGAAAGGGGACAGAAGATCCAATGGATATTGTGTGGTCTAAAGGAGGTAAAATAAATACATAAAAATTTTAAAAAGAATAATTTGAAATATTTTCTATAGCATGAGCAGTTTATCACTTGGGCCAAATAAATTCTTTTCTTTGGGACCAATCATACCATCTGGTTCTGCAGTAACTCATAAAACCATAATGCTACAAATTCTATGTATGTATCTTATAATTGAAAATTGACCTGTAAAACATTAATAGCATACCTATAGCTATGGAATTGAATGCAGTATTTATAGATAATATAAACATAACAAAATCACTTCATATCCTTCAGTACAAACACAATTTTCTGTATTTCAATTAAAGCATGTATTAATTTAAAGAGTTGTATGCCGCCTTCTTCTTCTTCTTCTTCTTCTTCTTCTTCTCCTTCTCCTTCGCCTTCTTCTTCTTCTTCTTCTTCTTCTTCTTCTAAGAGAGAGTGGGAGTACCTGGGCAGAAGAGGCAGAGGGAGAGGGAGAGAAAATCTTAAGCAGGCTTCATGCCTAGAATGGAGCCTCTCAGTACCCTGAGATCATGACCTGAGCCAAAATCAAGAGTCGGATGTGTAGTCGACTGAGTCGCCCAGGTGCCCCAAGTTGTATGTCTTCTAAATGTTCATATTTACACCCCCTGAATTTTACTTGTGCTTTTTTTCCCCTACATTCAGACACAACATCACATAGTAAATATTTTCTTTGTCAAATATTCTTTTTTTTTTTTGAAGACTTTATTTGTTTATTTGAGAGAGAGGACACACAGAAAGGGGAAGAGGGACATAGAGAGAAGCAGGGTCCCCACTGAGCATGGAGCCCCCATACAGCACTTGATCCCAGGACCCCAAGATCATGACCCCAGCCAAAGACAGACACTTAACCCACTAAGCCACACAGGTGCCTCTGTTTGTCAAATATTCTATGTATGACTATAATATTCTGATATTTTTCATCATATTGATATTGAAAGATTTTGTCTACTAAAACACTGAAAAGCTTGCATTGTATTTATACATGGGAAGAGCTAAATTGGTAGGCAATTGAACTTTGGTGCATTTTGATTCCATTGTGATGGCTTTCTCTGTAAATGACTAACTTGCTTTCTTTCTACTCTCCCTTTAACTCTTATTTATTTCCTTAACCCCCTCCCCACACCCTAAGTTAGACTAAAATGATGCAATGAAAACCATGCATATGAAAAAGTTGGTAGAGAAAACTGTTGGTTCCTTTATTTATTTATTTATTTATCATATTCCTGACTTCTTAGGTAAATTATCTCAATTACCCTTAACTCTCCAAATTCAGTGCAAATATCCAAGATCAGGCAGTTCTCATTCTATTTCAGTTGTCAACTGATAATCCATGATCTTTGGGAAAAAAAAAAAAAAAGATACCTCTCGAATAGAGGGATTAATTGTAGTAATGGAAATGGTAAATATTAAATGGGATAAATTGTTTCAAGAAATCCAAAAATGGTTAGATGATAGAAGGAAAAATGAATCTGATCATTGTTATGGTCACCTACACAGGAGACCATATTCAAAGCTGATTTACCACAAAACCATTTGAGAACTGTGACATCTTTGGTTGTCTTTTATTTTCGGCTCTATTCGTAAATATGCAGTCTGTCTAACTGCCAAAAAACAGACGCTCCTTGCATTTCATGACTTTAAAACCCTGGAATGTAAGTAGGATTCTGTCAGGTAAAATAAATGTAGAAATAAACAACAGAATCTATACCTTTTTAGCAACTATATACTGCCACATTAAGCATTCCAGAGCATCCCTCTCCTCACTCAATGAAAATTGCAGTTGAGTTTAACATGCCAAAACCATTTGACTGCTAGAGGCATTGGAATTGCTCTGCTGAAAATACTTTCAGAATCCTCAGGGGGTCTAATATGGGGTAAACTCCCCGGTGGTTGATTAATACTTTGTCTCCTCACATACTGCAAGGCTTACGTGGTGTTTATACTAACCATTACACACACACACACACACACACACACACACACACACACACACCAATGCAGAATCAGCAGAGAAGTTTTGCTTTGAATTGCTACATCCACTTTACAATAGTGGTAGTGACATAGCTTCTTAACATTTCAACAACGAGCAATCTACAATGGGGCACTATTCCATTTGCAAGTAAATGAGATTATGTTGTTTTCCAGTCAGTCCATAGCTAGTTGGTGTTGTTTTTGCTGTCCTTTCCTTTGGGAGAGGTAGGAGATTCCCTGGGAGAAGCTTCTAGAAGAAGCACTCACTAGAGGGTAACATCTGTACTACCAGCCATATAACAATTTATACAGAGAATTAGAATTCCCCTGTTGTGGTTTGATCATAAACTGTAATGGCAATATTCCTTTAACGGAGCTTTCAACTATATCTTGTTCCGAAAATAAACTTTAACAAGTACAACTCTAAAGTAGCATGTGCGTGTTGGGTATTTTATGTTTCAATATGATGTACAGAGATTTGTATGTGGACATCTTATTGTGCTTGCTTCTAAGAAAATCAAGTTAAAAATAGTGAATGTACTTTTCTGTCAAAAAAGAAAAATTCAGCTTATTTTACAAAAAGAGCCTCACATATACTATAATAATATAATAAATTCCTCATTAGGTACACCAACTCTATGTGAAAAGTAAAAGTTTGTTTGGTTGGTTTGCTTTTTCCTTTAATTTTAATTCATTTGTTCTGGGGAAAGAAAAGCTCGTGTGTAGTTTGGAAAGGCTTTGAAGTATTTTCTAAAGATAGGAAATTTCTGTAATGTTATTATTTTTTTGCTCATAGCACCACTCTCCTTGTTAAATCATGTGATTCTTTCAACTTCCTAGTGCAAAATGGAAGTCATGGTTTTCACCAGAGGAAATTCATACATTTTCACATTAGCTGATCAGCTGAATGGATCATAAAAATACTAAATGTGGACTATTTCATTAGTCAGTTTAGGGATGCAAAGGGGGTAATTAATTACCTTTTTACTGTAGGAGGAAAAGTCTCCCTAAATTTAAAGCATGAAAGGCAAAGACTATAGTAAATAGTTGATAGAAAATGTATACAAAAACAATAACAATAATGTATCATTTATTTAGCATCAGCTAGGCTTGAAACACTTCACTTAACTATTTTTTCATACTGTAATTTTTTCAAATAGATATAAAGCACAAAAAAGCAAAACAAAACAAAACCAAGTGAACTCCAATGGTCTGATGTGGACATAGCCACATAAATAATTGATTTTTAACCATTGAAATAGCATAGTAGCTGCAAATGAAAAAAAAAAGGACAGTTGGAGCTGAACTATAATTTGAACCTAAATCTTCTCATACCAAATCCAACTTTAAAAACTATACCATGTCAATATTCCATAACACATACAAAGTAAAGAATAATATTGTAACTATTATTGGATATGGTTCCATTTGGGTTTCAAGTATTCCTTAATTAAAGTCTCCTTTTCTTTATCAAGAGTGCTGTTTCAACAGAACTACCTCTGCAGGTGGTAAATACAGCCCTTCCAGTTTTATAAGACACACTTGATTAAAAATGGCTTTTAATTCTAAGAGGCATTGAACTAATTTAAATTTTGCTAAATAATACAGCTGGATTTATACTAATTTTACTGAAGCTTATCAGGTCCTTGATATAATTCTTGTTCTTTGCTCTAGATCCTTTAAAAAATAAGATTTCTTTTCTAAGTGTTTGCTGATAAACATTTCCGTGAACTATTCTTTTTATAAGGAAATGAGATTAACTCAAGAAAAATTTCATAGAAATTTTTTTCTCACTTTGGTTTCTTAAAGTGGAATTTTCCTTTTTTTAGCCTGCTGAGGGGATAATTAACTAGTAACTCAGAATGGATTAATTATGACTTGATGGTTTCAAAATATCACCTACAATATCAACGCCATCCTTCCCACATATGTACTCATCCATATCCTTTTCTGTATTTCCTACAGCAACTATTCTAAATTTTTGCTCTGCACATTTTTCTTACTCACCTTGGCCCAGAGCAAATAAACAGAGCAAATATAGTGCTCAAAGCTTTAACTTCCATCAGTGCCCTGAGATCAAATTTGTCTGTTTCTGAAACTTTCTTTACATTCCTCTTGCCTCAGCCTCCCTCCTTATCTATTATTTTCTTTTTTGGTTTCTCTTCACTTCCAGACTCTTTGAAAATAACAAAAGCAAGAACAAAAAGTTTCCATTTCCTTAAATCAATTAACATCTCGACCACAGCTTTTTGACTGCCGGTCCAGAATTCCATCTCTGCTGAAGTCCCCCATGCAAAGGCTTATCTTAAGTTTTCATTTAATGTGATCTCCTGTTAGCTTTTGACATTGCTAGTAGTATACCCGCTGTATTTGTGAAACTCTCCTCTCCCTAGCATCATAGGAGCTTACCCTCTATGTTCTTTTATAATCAATATAACTACTTCTCTTAGGATTCTAACAGATCTCTCTCCTTCCACACAATAAATTTTGGTGTGTCTGTTACACATTGGCCAATCTCCTGTTCCAGATGCTATTCCTGAGTGGAATCATCTTTAGAGTCATCCAGTCTTGTGATTTCCAGTCTGTAGATGATTGCTGTATCTATGTTCTTCCTCTGTTCTGAGATCCATTATCTTCAGTGTATTTCACAGATGACTTGAAATTGATATGCTTCAACCTAAATTAAGTAGCTTGTACTTCCTCCTTCTGTACTGTCTTGGTTAATGATATCATCAATTACTTAATTTTACAAGTAAGAAATATTACCGTCAACCTCAGCTGCTTTCTTTCCCTAAATCTCCACTACTTGTCCTATAGTCAGCCCATCAGTATGTACTATTATTTTATCAGCTAAATAGATTTTGGGATATAACTTAGGTTTGACTTCAATTTAGATTTTAGAACATGTAGTCAAAAATAAAGCAAAATAAGAAACATAAACTTGGAAGAAAATCACATGATACATTTGGCTTTGAAAAAATTAACATGGGGTTAGAGATGCCTGGGTGCTCAGTTGGTTAAGCATCTACCTTCAGCTCAGGTCATGATTCCAGGGTCCTGGGATCCAGTCGTGCATTAGGCTCCTTGCTTAGTAGGGAGCCAGCTTCTCCCTCCGTCTGTCGCTCCCTCTGCTTGTTCTCTCTCTCCCTGACAAATAAATAAATAAAACCTTTTAAAAAATTAACACGAGGTTAAATAAAAATATTTCATTAATCACACAGTCACTATTTTATGATTTCATATTAAATTACAAAACTGTATAATTTTAAAATAAGAATTAAATATTAGAATTCATTTTCAATCCATCTATGTTCATTATTTTTACTGGATTTTTGTTGTTGTTGAGATTCTCATCATACTGTACCAAATTTCCTAATTGTTCTACCTGCCTTAGAGATTTTCCACTCTTTTTTTTCTCCTGCTTTTTGTTTTTATTTCATTCAGGTTTAGTTTTCTAAAAGTCAGGATTGCATAATTAACTACACAATACTGAAAATACTCACATGCACAAAGAAAATTGAGCTTTTGTTCTTGATCTATAACTTATTCAATCTTGTAATTCTTTCTACTCAATATGTAATAATAAAAAAAAACCCAGTTTTTTATTCAGTTTTGAAAATTTAGTTTTGTAATAATTTAAGTAGTCTATTTTACATGTTCATTCTTCTTAGGGAGAAAATGATTAGTCTCTTAAATTTGAGTCCTGCAAACCCTTCCATCTTTCCTTACCCTGTCATAAATACGTGTGTCAGAATATGGAGGGTGGTATGTTTTAGCTAAATCTGATATTGTGAATCTAGTAACTCTTTTTTCTGAGTCTATTAACTCTTTTTTTTTTTTTTTTTTTGAGTCTAGTAACTCTTGTATTTCTTCTTTCACAGTTTAAACAGTTACTGCTGGTGCTTCCTGATGGACTCAGCTCTACTTCAGCAGACACATGTAGATTTCTCCAGGAGTCTGCCATAATCCGCTTGCCAAGCAATCTTGACTTTTGGGTAAACTTTCCCTTTGAAATAGTAAGCACCAGGTAAGCTACTGGTCTTTTTATTTATTTATTTTTTAAGATTTTATTTATTTATTTGACAGACAGAGATCACAAGTAGGCAGAGAGGCAGGCAGAGAGAGAGGAAGGGAAGCAGGCTCCCTGCTGAGCAGAGATCCCAATACGGGGTTCGATCCCAGGACCCTGGGATCATGACCTGAGCTGAAGGCAGAGGCTTTAACCCACTCAGCCACCCAGGCGCCCCTAAGCTACTGGTCTTGATGTCAACTACCTTCTCAGTTTTCTCCGTGGAGCACCAGGAGATTGTGCAGACTATCCTGTCCACCTGGGAACTCAGGCAAGGAAAGTCCAAACTGGATTCTAATCAATCATGGTATATGAACCACTGTATTGTGATGAGGCCGTTTTCCGAGCTCGTATGGGAAATAGCCAAGAAGATGATCTCCCCCTAGAGTCACACACTGTGGAAGAAAGAACCCCTGTTTTTGACACAACATTCCTTTTTTTGAGGGTCTAATGGACATGCTCTAAGCACCTAGATCTGCTTCCGCCTTCTTTATTTTTAATACATTCCTTCAGGAATGAAAGGGGCTAACTTTTCTATTTTCTACTTCTGGCCTGACCAGAAATTCCCTTACCTAAAGATTCATTATCAAGTTTGCCAGTTCAAGTTATTATTTGATTAAAAAAAGAATGATAATGAAATTTAGCTTACTTACTGTTTTTGTTACAGAAGGTAATGATTTCCTCTCTTGAGATAATAAATTTTGTGGCATCTGAATGCAGAAGCCTGCAAAAAAGAATGTTATTTAAGGGCTTATAGTGTAAACTCTAACAGTTGGTTTTTCTTTTTTGTAATGCAAGTGCCTGACATCAGCTTTGATTTCCTAGGCATTCACTTCAAAGAGGCATTCACTTCAAAGACAGCTATATCAAATAACACATTGCCAGCCACAGGACTAGATAAAAAGCCAGCCTCCCTGCCCTCTTCTCCCCTCCCCTTACTAACATTTTTTCGTTTCACAGAACTTGGTTGATTCCAATCATTGGCCATTTAGTCCCCTTGTTTTTCTCTTCCAGTGCTTCAATTCTCACTTCTAAGTTTTCAATTTACCAATAGTGAACATGAGAAAACCGAGCACCCTCCCCCTGACTGCCTTATACCCCAATTAGAGCAGAACCCCAGGTTTGTGCTCCTTCTCTCTTTCTCCACCTGGGGATTCACACTGTGGTCCATTGTGTATCCTCTAGAACTTGTAAATAATAAAATTTTGTTGTTTTTTTTGTTTCTACAGTTTACACATAGTTATTGCTGCAGACATCTTACAATCATAAGAACCACAAGGACTGGTCTGGCCACAACACTGATTATGGATAGGCTGAGATCAGCACAAAACCAGGGTAAAGTGAAAGATCGAGTGGATGTTTGCAAATTCTTTCCCAAGTAACACTTTCTTAATAAAATTTGATGGTACTTTTTTTTTTTTTTCCTACAGAGCTGTTAAAGCAGGGCATGGGAATCTAGCCCATTTCTTGTTTTTGTAAATCAAATTTTATTACAACAGAAGCACATCTATCCATTTACATGTTCCATGTGGCTGTTTCACACTACAGTGATAAAATTGAGTAGTTGTGAATGAGATCACATGTCCCACAAAGCCTAAAATATTTACCATCTAACCCTTTAAAAAAGTTTGTTGAGTTCATGCTAGCTAGAGATTAAAATTCAAAAAGTCTTTTCTTGATAATCAATCCAGAACTATCACTTGTCTACATTCTTAATAATTTTTTTTCATAAAAACTGTTTTATTTTTTTCCTGAACACACTGTGTTCCTTCATACCAGCACCATAGTTTCTCTTATTGCACTTTTTGCATAAAATATCCTTAACTCCCCCCTTTATTTAAACTTTGAACTCTATTCATGTATCACTGGCCTCTGAGAAGTCTTCTCTAAGATTTCCAGGTCTAGTCAGTTGTTTCTTGTTCTGTGCTTTTTTTTTTCACCTCAGGGATGTCATTTTAAGACTTATGACAATACTTCATCATTCTAAAATAATTTATCTTCCTCTCTACTATGACCTCCTGGTAAATAGAAAGAGAGTCTAATTTACTTTACCACTTCTTGGTAGGCCCTGGCCTTGGAGCACAAAATAAACTTGGGTTAATTAATTAAATATTTCAAAATAATAATGGCCGATAATGGTATGTATATTTATTCATTAAAACAAATATCATGTGTTTTTTGCCAACACTGTGTGAATAAACTAACTCAACAAATATCCATTATATGTCAGGCATTGTATTAAATTTCTTCAGGCTATTTTTTATACAATTAAGGTATTTTATTGATTCATACACATAATTCTTTATAATGCTGGAATACAAAAATTTATCTTGTCCATAATTCTCATAATTAAGCACATTTCCACGTTTCTCTTGACAGATAATTTTAAAGTAATTAAAAAAAAACTTTGGTGAAACATAACATTTAAATTAGAGGGTCTTCTTTCATGATTTTGTTCTGACTTCATTATTCTTTATAAAACTCATAAGAACACTTAAAAAAAAGACTGAGTTAAGAAAACAACAACAATAAAGGCAATTTGAAAAATTATCTCTATTTTAATTAATGTAAATTGAATAATATTAAGAACACAATTTTCCTAGTTTAAGTGTTGTTCTATCCTTAATAAATTGAGATAAATAAAAACTATATATTTTTTCCTAAATATAGTTATTGTCTACTATCTGTCAAGATGGTACCCAGTACAGGAGATTTAAAGATAAAATGATAGCCTAGAGAGATGCACTAAATGGAGTTGTAAACATTGATAGAGTAATAAACACTCAAATCACAGATAGTCTCCTTACAAACATGTGGATTTGGTAATGTGCTTTAATGAGCTATCGAGTTTTTACACTACAAAGCACTAGGAGTTTCAAATCTTCCTTATGGCTGTGTCATATAAATCTACCACTGATCTTTTCCTAAACCCCACTTAATGTTAATTACTAGAATTGGGTCACCACAAGCAAAATATTCAGTTCCACTTTGATGACAACTCACTTCAAAGTAATTCTACTAATATTAATGCTGCCCTTCAGAATACTACTTACTATGTAACTAACATACTGAGATAATAATAATAATAACATTTATTCAGCACTTGTTATGTGGCTTAGATGACATAACTGCCATAACTCAGTTAAATCTCAGTTATGTGGTATGCTTTGAGGTATGTAAATCTTCAAACCTGGGTTTGCAGGGACTCACCAGGGGAAGCTGGTGCCTGGGATGCCTTCCATCTGGGGCTCCTGGAGTTGACAGACACTGGGGAGAGAGAGGTGAGGTGGGAGGGAGGTTGCCTGTGGTTGTGTTCATGCAAGTGTACTGGAAGCCTGGTATTGCAGAAGCCACCTGGGTTCCTGGAACCAGTAGTTGACAGAGTGAGCTGGGGGCTTGCTGGAAGCACCTTAAGCTATGAAGTATGCCAAGTGCCAAGGTGAGCAGAACATGGGCTGGAAGCATCCTGTAGGGTGTCACCGAGGCCCACAAGAGTTGGCCTGGTACTGAGGTGGGCTAACTTTGAGGTGGCCTGATGTTGCGGTGTGCTGGCTTTGGGGTCTGCAGTGAGGTTGATCTCACTTTATTCTCCTCCCTCATGAAAGATGTCTCTCCACCCTGACCTTCTCCAGCTTAAGGGAGGGGTAATGGATGTAATGTGCATTTATCTTTCCTACCCTCCTCAATGTATTTTTTTCTTATTTCTATGCTGCACCCGAGTTCTATAATCCCTCACCTGTAATTTTTGGCTCTTATGAAGGTATATTCATGTGCATATATTGTTCAAAGTTATGTTTCTGGGGGATGGGAAGATGAGTAGTAGATATTCCTAATCCACCATTTTGATGGCATCACTCTCATTTCAACTTTGGACTTTAGAGTGGATGCTATACAGATTTAAGACTTTTGATGCTGTCAGGTTGGAATGAACATAGTTTGTCTGTGAGAAGGACAAGACTGGAGGCTCAGGAGTGAGATGTTACAGACCAAATGTTGGTTTGCCCCTCAAATATATATGGTGAATTCCTAACACCAAGTGTGATCGTATTTGGTGGTGTGGCTTTCGGGAGGTAATTAGGTTTAGATGAGGTCAGGAGGATGGGACACCCATAATAGGATTAATATCCTTATAATAAGAGGAAAAAATCAGAGCTTGTTGTCTCTGCTTTATGAGGACCCAGAGAGATGACAACTATCTGAAGGCCAAGAAAAGGATCCTCATCAGAACTCAATGTTGGCACCTGATCTCGGACTTCTAGCTTCCAGAACTTTGAGAAATAAATTTTCTGTTGTTCACACCACCTATTCTGTGGTCTTTTGTCATGAAAGCCTGTGCAGACTAAAACATTACACTCCTGCTGATCTTCAAAATTGCTCTTTAAGCTTTATTCAAGGATAAGTAGACACATATTTATTCTCTCAAATAACAACATGAAAACTAAATAACATAAGATAGAAATGATACTAGCATCCAAAGATAAAGAGATGCTTTGGGGGAAGAAAGATCACAAAGAAGAGAAATATATGTTAGAAATCTGCTTCTTGTTACTAATAAAATTCAGGAAAATGTGTTTGGGAGGAAGAGGAAGAAGAATAAGGATACAAGAGAAAAATTAGTAAAATAATAATTTGAATTAGTAGTTGTCCCTCTGAGAAGAAAGGCAAAAGAAAAATAGATCAATAATGACAGAGACAGAGGTGCCTGGGTGACTCAGTTGGTTAAGTGTCTGCCTTTGGCTCAGGTCATGATCTCAGGGTCCTGGGATTGAGCCCCACATCAAGTTCCGTGCTCAACAGGAAGCCTGATTCTCTCTCTCTCCCATTCCCCCTGCTTGTGTTCCCTCTCTCTCTGTGTCTCTCCCTGTCAAATAAATAAATAAAATCTTAAAAAAAATAATGACAGAAACAAAATATAGATTAAGATAACTGAATCTACATCATTGGGTAAGAAAAATGTAAGATATTATAAATTTTATTAGAGAAGAAAAAGAGAAAGCTGAGCAGAAACAAAATTTAAAATACTATTGAAAAAATTAGAATATTCCACATTAAGATGTTTCCATAATTCAAGACTTAATTTGTTTTTGTTAATTGAGACTCAATCATCAGGTAGAAATATATTGAACTAAAATATATTCCTTGTCATAAAAAAATAGACTAATCTAAAGAGTTTTGAAGTAAAAATATATAACTGAACAAATAAATACTAGGTAAATTGATTTTCTTGTAGGGACTGTGGTAGTAGTAGGGTAGTAAAGAGATTTAAAAATGTAAATGGATTTGACAAGTGTGCTCCAATATACTTAACTGTATAAGAAAACATAGATCTTCCTCAGTTTATGATGGAGTTACATCCCAGTAAATATTGTAAATTGAAAATGCATTTAATACACCTGACCTACCAATCATTATAGCTTAGCCTCACTGACCTTAAATGTGCTTGGAACAATTATATACCCCTACAGTTGGGCAAGATCATCTAACATAAGGCCTATTTTACAATAAAAGTGCTGAATATCTCATGCAACTTACTGAATACTATACTGAAAGTGAAGAACAGAATGATTGTACAGATACACAAAGTTGCAAGTGTATTAGCTGTTTACCCTCATGATTGCATGACCAACTGGTAGCGTCAGCTGGGCTGCTGCCCTGCATCACGAGAGACCATCATATCACTATCACTAGCCCAGGAAAAGATCAAAATTCTAAATCTGAAGTGTCATTTCCACTGAAACCACTTTTCTTTCACACCTTTATAAAATTAAAAAATCGTAAGTTGAATCACCATAAGTTGGAGACCATCTGTACTCAAAGATTCAACTGATGAAAGCAAGGGCCAAAATTAAGCATTCACAGAGAAGAAATTGTTATATAAAAACAAACAACTTCAAACAAAAATGGGGAAGAGAAAATAATAGTGATAAAATTAAAAATTAGTAAGTAAGGTAGCAGAATTAAAAACAATTTCTTTCATCAACATTAAAATGTGAATTCCTAGTTAATTTGAGGAAAAGAAATAAAATAAATGTACATAAAAATCTTGTAGAATTACAAATGAATTGTTTAGTACATATATTTTCAGAAAGCATTTGAAAAATCAGGATAAGTTGAGTTTTAGAAAATATAAATAATCAGTAGTTCTTACAGAGAGGAAGTAGAGAATGAAACTAGACACATAGCTCTACATATAATAAAATAATTTGGCTAATCATTATAAAACAGAAATCACCAGTCAGATAGTTTTTAGGGTAAATTCTTTAAATTTTAAGGTAGAGTCTTTACATTTTTAAATTCTTTAAATTTTAAATTCTTTAAATACAATTAAGTGGCTTTTAAAAAAAATACATATTGTAAAGTTGTTCTAATGCATGGACTAGAATACAAAATTTCTAGGTCACTTTATAAAGGTAGGAAACTTCTGTTAACAAAACCTTACAAAAGTAGTACAAAAAAAGTACTAAACACAGGTCTCATGTTTGAACATTGAAGGGAACATCATAGGGGTACCTGGGTGGCTCAGTCAGTTAAGCTTCTGACTCTTGATTTCAGCCCAGGTCATGATCTCAGGGTCCTAGGATGGAGCCCCATGTCAGGCTCCATGTGTTAAGATTCTCTCTCTCCCTTTTTCACTGCCTCTCCACACTCTCTCAAAAATAAAAAAAGTAAAATAAATAACAGAACAGAAGAATAAGTTTTCATACATCATAATGGTATCTTCATTCCCATTTAATTTTAAGAATTTTTTTCTGCTTTTGCAATAATCTTGACTTTTCATCCAGTGTAATAAGATAAGAAATAAAATAATACAATTACAGTGGGGGGAAAAAGCCTATTGTTCTTTATTAAAAAAAAAAATCAGATGTTCTATCTAGAAAGGGCAAAACTTTGATTCAAATGCCCTTAGGAATAATGACAGATCAGTTAACAGGATAGTTTTAAAATAAGAATTTAAAAATCAATTATTTCCCCCATATTTTCGAATAACTTGACAGAGTAATAGAAGAGGACCCTTTTTCACAACCAAAAATGTATATTGAAAATGATTGATTATCCAGAAATCTAAATCCTAGTAGGATGCAAGCAATGGAAATTTTTTAAAATAGGTTTTTCCAAAGATGGTTCATTTTTAAAGTCCTACGTTTGTAATAATGGAAGAATAATTTAATGAAGTGCTCAGTAAATGCCATGGAGGTGATCTGCTCTGTACAGATGAGCAGGTGGTCAGGTCTTTCAGCTCAATTCACATAATGACATGGGCGGTGTGAGTTGTAATTAATGGATGGTAAACGACTCTGTCAGAAGCTACTTCATGTTGCTAAAAAATGTCACACGTTTTCCAGGGACATACGTTTTGAATATTTGACTAGAGAAACTCCAGATTCATAAACTGAAGTAGAAATGTTAAAAACTAAATTGTAGTTAAGCTGATAAGATCATAAATGCATATTTTCAGAAGTGGTATTATTTATTCTTTGTCGTGATTTTCTGCAGATTCTGTCAAAATTAATTTAACTGGAAAGTTATTTTGTATCAAACTTAAGTAGGACATTTTGGTAAGGAAGTTGCATTATTGGATTTTTAAAATTTTTAGTGGAAAGATCAGTGGGTTTTACAAAATCTGAGTCTTTGTATCACTGGTGGAACATATGCATTATTTCTGTGGAAGTCTACAAATTCTAATTTTACATGGAACATGCTGTATCTTCCATTTTCAAATAAATAACTATAAATGGATGCAAAAATGATTGAATAGTGCAAATCTATTTTTTTCATTGAGTAGTATAGTTGAATAAGAAAGGGTGACTCACTGACTCTCCCTGCTGCCACAGAGAACAGGCATAAAGATTTCGGGGGCCTAATTTACAAGTAGAAAAGTAGCAGAGAACATGCTGTCCTCTGAATTCTCATTCTTCCACAGTATGAAGGACATGGAGCTGTTTTATATATGTCATAGCCAAGGTTTCAGAAGCAGAGGGTGCAAATTTAGCCAAAAGACTTGCATGGGACCTGAGCACGCCACAGGAAAGAGCAGGAAAAAACACACCCACCCCACATTACATATTTACAAGTTAGCAGTCAAATATAAGCTAGGGAACACCCAGCTTCTCTGTACCACAGGATCTCTGGTCTGGGAACAGTGCTAAGAATGTGCATAGTAAAAATCAAGACTGCATACCTGCGTTCTGGGAATAGGTCTGCCAAGCAGGAATAGTGAAATAATTCACCTCATTTTTGGAAGTGCTTCAATAATTTAAGATCCATTGTTACTCCAAAAATGATATATTGGTTGAAATTCAGCCTTGTCTTATATACTGTATTAGGTGCCATGTATTTATGAGGGGGAATTTGCCTTTTCACTATTTTAATGTGATGCTGTAATGGAATAGGAGGTTGGAAGTCTTGGGAGGGGTAATTGTATTTCACATATTAAAAGAATGAAAATCATTTGTGGGCAGTGGGTCAGCTATGGTGGATTAAAGATAGCCACAACTTCTTTGCCACTTTTTCCCCAGGCAGTTGGATCCTGTTTATTCCCTTTGAATCTTGGCTGGCCTGTGACTGCTTTGACTGACAGAGGATGGCAAAAGTGACTCCTTGCCATTCCAGGCCTTTAAGAAACTGGAAGTTTCGGGGTACCTGGGTGGCTCAATCCTTCCAGCCACTGACTATTGGTTTATGGCTCAGGTCATTATCTTGTGTGGTGGAATGGAGTCGTGTGTGTGTGTGTGTGTGTGTGTGTGTGTGTGTGTGTGGTCTGTGCTCAGCAGGCAGTCAACTTGATATTCTCTCCTTCTCCCTTTGCCACATCCCCGCTCACACACTATCTCTTTAAAATAAATAAATAAATACATAAATACATAAATAATACCAAAGAAGAAGAAAAAAGAAAAAGAAACTGGAAGTTTCAGCCCCAGTCTCTGCGACCACTGATATGGCTTTCATGAGGTTTGAAAACCCTGACAAATTATATGAAGAGGCCCAGAAAATAACAAGAGAAGGAGCTTAGCAGCCAACTATATTGGAATTATGGGTATGTGAATATTTGGTATGTATATTAATGGGCATTAGGTATATAAAAAAACTGTCTTGGGACCTTCAGATCAGCCCAACCAGAGTCAAATATCACCAACTTACTCTAGTCAAATCTATATGGAGCAGAATTTCCTAGCCAAGTCCTGTCCACATTCTTGAACCCCCCAAATCATAGAATATGATACAATGTTTATCTTTTTAAGTCACTAGGTTTGGGGGTATTTTGTTGTACTTTAATTGATAACCAGAACAAAATTATCTTTGAATGAATATCCCATTTTTGTGCAATTTCGATAAAATCCTGTATCTTTTAATTGATGGAAATGTCTTATAAAAAATGTGAAAACCAAATTTAAAAAATCATATGAGATCCAAGTATTATAAGAGAAAATTAATGAAGAACTACAAGATCAGATAATAAAATGTATTCTACACTTTAAATAATTTAGGAGAGTATGATACTGGTGCTACAAAAAACAACTAGAGGAATAGAATTAAATAAAAAATGCAGAAAGTGATTCAGTTTACATAATTGATTTTATGAAAAATTTGTCATCGGTGAATAATTCTTTCATAAAGTATCCTGTATAGCTCTGTATATGCGCTAAGCATTTCTAAATTGAACAAAACTGAAACCCAAAAGAACTAGAATAAAATGTGACTGGATATTAGCTTGGAATTTTCATAATTATTTAAAAAGCATATTTATTCATGCATTTTAACTTTCTAAGCTTCAAATTCTTCATAGGCAGAAGTTGTATTTGTCTTTTTAAGTATTTCACAGTGATTATCATAGTTTAATATTTTTCATGAAAAATTTCATACCCTCTTCTAAATGTGAATGTTTCTTCCAAACTCTATTAATGTGATGATTTAGTAATAATCTTGGGTTTATTACTAAAACTTAGACAAGTTTCCCTAACTAGTATGAGAAAAATTTGCATGCAATCAATTTTTGTTCCCCTAAAAAAATCTTGCTTCCTAGAAATCAAAGTACAGAAAGTTGTTCTTCCAGTTAATACACTGTCACAGGGTAAAAATGTATAGTTTCTCTCCCATGTGCGAGGGCTCATGATATTGTCAATTGACATTTAGCAGCATTTACCTCTTGACTGCCAGTTCTTCATTCTGCATAATACACTTTATCTTACATAAAAATTGAAGCATAGGGAAATTTTTCAGTTGGCGTGCCCCTGTGGGATGACAGCGTGATTGACATCTGTGTAATAGATGCAGACTTATAATGTACAGAGACAGCCACACATTCACACTCTGACATTTTCCCACATCTCAGACTTATATGCTGAAATGCTGAACAATTACAGAAGAAAAAACAATGCATCGTGGTAAAAAGTAGGATAAGAATATATAACACTAAGTAGAGTTGCCACATGGTATTCCATTCACTATAATGACAGTTCTATTCTTCTAGGGTAAGTAACTAAAATTTCGGTTGGTGAAAGGTAATATATGCATTTTGGAAGAAAGTTGTACTTCTAGGCAATATTATAAAACATGGTTTAAATCATAGAGGTTGGTTATATAGCATTTCAACTTGAAATTTTTCTTATTTCCCTGACATACTGGAAATACAATTGTATTTTCTCCAAATTTCTACTGTATGATATTCTTTTTTTCTGCATAATATTCTTAGGTGTTGTAATGTGAATGTTAGTTGTCTGAGTTTACATTTTACTAAATTTATGCTACTATCACTATTACCCTTTACCTCCTCACACATATAGTAACAAAGATGGGGATGGAGCTGAACACAAACCTCACAGACATTGAACCATCATTGAAGAAACAAAGACTACTGAGCAAAGTGATGGGAGTCAGTTAAATAATGTGGAAGTATAAACAGCAGTACCAGTTAATATGTAGTAGGGTATTATGGTATATTAGAAATAAGAGGATGTTTAAAAATTACATATTCTGTGGCTTGTTAGTTTCTTAACTGCCACTAACACCAAAACCCATTCATTCATTTACACAATTAAAAGTATTTATTGAGGATCTGCTATCCATAGTTACTCAATAAATGATAGGTCACAATTTAGTGAGAACTTAAACCATTAGACCCATAAGATTTGTATATTCTAATACTATTATTTTACTGATGTTATAAATTAGATATATTTTTAAGTGATATAGAAAGATAGGAATGGAGGAATTTAATATGATTAATCCTCTCTGCAGAGGTTTCCTTGGCAATATTAATGAGCTGGGCTTTGAAGGCTAAGCCTTGGGAAAAACTTCAATAGGAATTTATAGATGAAATGAAAAGTGTTCCAGAACCAAGAGCCACCAGAAAAAACAATATTTATCATAACTATGCTAAAAAGCAAGGAGCATTGGGTTCAATGCTTTGCAACAAAACTGTAATATAAACTGAAGTCAGGTGATAGAAATCTGGAAATTTCATCTTTAATCTGCATTAAATTTAATTCTTTAAGAGAGGTATGATGCTGTCAGATTTAGGTTTCAGGAAGAAAATGTTGATAAAACCACAATGAATTGTTGGGAATTATGGGATGCAGTTAGGAAATTATTGTACAATCCCGAACAGAGATAATAAGTATAAAATTTAAAGTACTGGGAATTGGGGTTATGAGAAGGGAAGGATTATCGTGAATGTAAAATATTCAAATTTAAGCAATTGAGAAAATCGTGTAAAGCTATTAACTAAGAAGTGGAACTCATGTCAGCAGGAGAAAATGCTTTTTCTTTGGCACATATTGAGATTAGGGTAACTGTATACTCTGTGTAATTGGAATATGGAGTTGGAGCGAAATCACACATATTTGAAAATCACTTACAAAGACATGAGCATGGAAGTCATGTGATGGGATAAAAGTGATGTGGAAGAGTTTGAGGACTGATGAGTGAACATGGACATAGCTAAACTTAACATATTAGTGGAGAGGGAAGACTTAACTGAAGGAATCAAGCATAGGCTTGCAGGGAGTTAGAGAAAACTCTAAGATCTACTCTACAGAGACCAGGAAAGAGTCAAAAGGTGGGCAATGGTAAGGGATGGTAAGGGATGGAGGATGTCAAACAAGCAAACTCGCAGAAAAGCCAATGGACTAAATATTAACTAAATCATTAGGTGACCCTTCAGAAGACTTTGAAGTGAAAATCAAATGTGAGAAGATAGAAGAGAAAAGGAGTGAATATGGAATGATAGGAGTTGATTTTATACTAGTCATCCAAGGAAGCTGGAATTTATAAAAACATGGAAGAGAGTGATAGTGTGATATACAAATTGATCTGAAAATATACCTTCCCAATGAAAGTAAAACTTGCATCCATTACATCAAGGAAGTAGCTAATGAACATCAATTTAATGTTTGCTTTGATTTATTTTTAAAAAATTAAGCTAAATTGATATGTGCTTATTTTAAAGTTTGCAACTTGCTCTTACTTTCTTGTTACTTGAATCTGTACTAAATGTGGGAAAAAACATAACTCTAGGTGAATCTATATTTTGTAGGTCATATAAAACATTATTAAACTGTTGTGATGATTTCTTATTTCTTTGAGAAAACACATTGTAATTATGTAATTTGGGTGGGCTGATGGGATGACAACATTGTTTGGTCAATAACTAGGAATAATTGTTCAACTCAGTCCTCATGTATCTTTTCATGATCGATATTAATTTTAATTTTATGTAGAGGGACAAAGAGGCTGTTTAATAGTAACTTCATCATCTTGGAAAAAGAACAAATCTACTTTTTGTCATTGTTTTTAGCCACTTTGTGGTCTTTTATATTACTTCACAGATGTTATCTATAGCAATGTATTTCTCATTACCATATTGAATGGGTTCAACAAAGATACATTCATCCATTGCCACCTCCTAACATTAGTGTTTAATGCTGCCTAAAGCATCTGAGTCACTTGCCAGATACGGAGCAATGAGGGACAGAATATTTCAATACTGTTCATTGTGTCTTCTTTTTCTGCACTCTGGTTGTATATTTATTTGTAAGGAAGACATTCTTCCATAGTGCATATAATATGCATCACAGAAGAACTAGATGGCCCTGTAGGATTTGTAGTGTGAGGTATCCACCCATGTAATTATGACTTTTCCTTAATGCTATTCCCATTATTCAGAAGATTGCTTTTGTTGGACTGAATGATAGCCACTGGTGCAGTGAAACTTTATATTAGTTTTCTTAGGATTTCTACACCTCAATGCATGCCTGATCTGTAGGTTTAGCTTGTTCTATTGTATTGCAGTATATTTGCCATTCCGTGGCTCCTCACTGTTTTGATCACTTTGAAGTATAATGCTTTTCTCCCAGATAGGACATTTTTTACAATGTTTCATCATCAACATAGTTTCTTGTACTCTCAGAAAAAGTAGGATGTTTCTATCTTAAAGAAATGCACACACACACACACACACACACACACACCTGGAACTATAAAATAATTTTTAAAGCAGAGTTAACCACAGGAGTTTTGTCCAGTATTTCTGCTAGGTTGTGTAAAGAAGCACCATGGATAGTATGTAAGGGTTAATATTTGTGGCTTTATATCTTCTCTGTTACAGTGTCACACAAAATGAAGTCTTTGATAATCTCTGTGAAATTTATAATGAAGAAGATGATGCAATCTGTCTCTTCATAGAATAAGGGAAGCAGAAATTGATGAAACAAGGTTAAAAAATCACCCAGTTTTATAATTGGAAAACCTCATTCTGATAATCCTATTCTTACAAAAATGTAAGAATTAGAACCTACAAAAATTTCATAGAAATGATCTTTTATTACCCTTTAAAAAGGATGATGGTCTTACTTAGTCTTATCTTAAACATGAGCAAATAAAATACTCTCTTTAGAATAATTTTGATTAATTATGGATGACCATTGTTTTAATGTTTGCTTTTGGTAAACATCTGCAAAACACTTATCATCACCTGCTGCACTCAAGATCTTTAAGGGAAATCTAAACAAGTAAATGTGTTTGATTTGACATTCTAATTATATTGTAATTAAAGGTTGGGTTTTGTTTGGCTAAACTGTAAATCTCAGGGTGCCTGGGTGGCTCAGTTGATTAAACATCTGCCTTTAGCTCAGGTCATGATCCTGGGGTCCTGGGATTGAGCCCCGCATCAGGCTCCCTACTCCGTGGGTAGTCTGCCTCCCCTTCTCCCGCTGCCCCTCATGCTGCCTCTCTCTCCCTCTCCCTCTCTCTCTCTCAAATAAATAAATAAAATCTTTAAAAAAGAAAAAAAATAAATAAATAAACTGCAAATCTCAGGTAAAAGTAGCATATGGAAAGGAATATAACTTAAATGAAAGTGCTTTTATTATCTTTATACTGGAGAAAATATGTTCTTCATATACACAGGGTAGTAATTAAATTATCTTAATTGTTCAATTTAAACATGAGAAACTACACTGTAACTTCTATTTTACTTTATTTATCTTTTTAGTCAATACATTTACAAATATTCTATTTTCCAAAAATATGATGAACCATGACTAATATCATAGGTATAAAAATATGCATTATGAATTTTTAAAAAATGTTTTATTTATTTATTCGAGAGAAAGAGAGAACATGAACGAGGGGAGAAGCAGAAGGAGAGAGAAGCAGTCTCCGCTCTGAGCAGGGAGCCCAAGACAAGTCTCAGATCCCAGGGCTCGGGGATCATGACCTGAGCTGAAGGAAGACACTAACTGAGTGAGCTACACAAGTCCCCCTGTGTTATAAATTCTTTATAAAAAATAAGTAGTTATGGGGCACCTGGGTGGCTCAGTCAGTTAAGTGTCTGCTCTGGCTCAGGTCATGATCCTGGGGTCCTGGGATCAAGCTCTTAGTTGGGAGTCAGACCCCCTTCTCAGTGGGGAGTCTGCTTCTCCCTTTCCCTCTGCCTGCCTCCCCCGCTACTTGTACTCCCTCTGTCAAATAAATAAAATCTTTCTTTTTTTAAAGAAAGAAATAGTTTTAAAAAATGAAGGATGTATATTTCCGTATGTCTGAAATATTTCATCATCATTATCATAAAGATGTGAAAGAAAAAAAACTATAGAAGAAGAATTCAAACGAACATCATACTTATTTATAGGAACAATATTATAAAGACATAATGTTTATAGGAATTTAGAGTCGAAAGAGAAAATCACTAGGAATCAGCATGCATTTATAAAAATGAATCATATTTATAATAGATCATTGTTTAGAATGTTCTCATCAGTATTTCTTACCATACCTTACATGTAACAAATCCTTTCTATTTTTGTGAATTTTTTTCATATTCATGGTCAATGATTCCAAAGAAGACAATAAGACACATTTTATTGTGATTTTATATGTATATTTGAAAATGCCATGTTGAATATTTTTTTATGCTATCAAATATTTGTAGATCCTCTTTGGTGAAATTCTCTCATATTTATCTATTTATAAATTGGATTTTGTGATATGTGTAAAATTTAGGTGGAATTTTTATATTCTACAGGAATTGACACTTGTTTTTACTGTGAATATTTTTTCTTTTTTTTTTTTTACTGTGAATATTTTCTGAATTTTGTTTGTCTTTTTATTTTGTTTGGTTTGAGTGTTTTAAACTAGGTAATAGTAAAACCTGCCAATATTTTTCTTTCTGGTATTTTCTATCAGCTCAAAAAATCTAAGACCCTTTTCCACTCACAATTTATAAAAATTTAATTTCATTTTCAGTTTTTTTTTCTTAGCTTAATTCTTTTTTAAATTTTTTAAAAGACTTTATTTATTCTTTTGAGGGAGAGAGACAGAAAGAGCACAAGCAGGGGGAGAGGCAAAGGGAGAGGGAGAAGCAGGCTAACATGGGGCTCTATCTCAGGACTCCAGGATCATGACCCCAGTCCAAGGCAGATAGACACTCAACCATCTGACCAACCCAGGCGCCCCCTTTCTTCGCTTAATTCTTACCAAGTTTTGCTGATTATCGCTCCTGGTTAGCTCAAGTGCCTTTACTGTAGTACTATGGCATGTGAGGAAGATACATTCTAAGATCTTCAGTGGATGCCTGAATTGGCATATAGTACTAAACCCTATATATTCTATATTTTTTACACATAAATTTTACCTAATAATGTTTAATTTATAAATTGGGCACATTAAAATTAACAACAAAGACTAAGAATATGGAAGACCAATTATAACATACTACAGTAAAAGTTATTTGAATGTGGTCCTTTTCTCTCTCTTAAAATATCCTACTATACTGTACTCACTCTACCTCTTGTGATGATGTAAGATTAAAAAAAAAAACAAAACAACCTATCTGATGAGATGAAGCGAGGTGAATGATGTCTGTACTGGGACATTGCGTTAAGCTACTATTGCATTTCTGACCATTCATCACAAAGAGGATCACCTGCTTCTGGCCGTGGTTGACCACAGGTAAAATTCTGAAATCACAGAAAGCAAAACCACATGTAAGGAGTGGGGTGGGGGGCACTGCTCTACTTCTCTCCATCCCTTCCACCACTAAAGCAGTTTAAATTATTGCATTTACCCCATTCTTCTCTCAGGGTCCAGTTTTCGTCTTTCAGTCCATTCTCAGTTAGCTTCAAACTAATTAATCTGTTCATTTTACATTATTCCTTAAAAATCTTTCCTGGTTTTCTAGTGCTTAAGCAAACTCTGTCTCATGCCCTTTGTAGTTGCCTGTTGAATTTTGTAATTGTTTCCCAGCAATTCCAAGCTTGCACATTTCTCTTCACCCAAACGGAATGTTTTTTACTTTTCACGAATCCAACTAGCTCTCTGTTTTGAGGCTTTTCACACCTTCTTGTTGTGTTTTTCTTTTTCTTTTTCTTTTTCTTTTTCTTTTTTTTGTTTTTTTTTTTTTTTTCTTTTTTTTTTCTTTTTCTTTTTCTTTTTCATGTTTACCTTGTCCTCTTATCCACATTAGTTCTTATTCAGTTCATTCAACCAGTATTCATTCGGGGCTATTTTGATCAAAACAGACTTAGTGTCTAAACTTCAGAACTTACATTCTATTTGTGGAGGCGAAGTGAAAAAAAAGGAAAGGAAGAAGGACACACATGTAGATATATAATTATAATTTATGACAAATTTTATGAAGAATAGGATTCAATGAAATATAACAAGAAGGGGTAAATAATTTTTATTAGAAGAAGGACAAAAACAGCATCTGAAAAAGTTATCAACTAAATTTAGAATTGAGGGATTAGTAGGAGTTAACCAGGATGAAAGAAGAGTTAAGAGTATGCCTGTGATTCAACTAATCCCGCAGATATCACTATTTCTAGGAAACTCTGTAACTGCCTAAGTGGCTTAAGTTCTGTGCTCATAGAAAACCTTCATCTCTTCTTACCATTGCTGGTTCTTATCATAGGTGGTTATTAAATAATAACAGCGATGTGCTTGTCTATGTGACTCATAGATTAAATACTTTTTTTTTCTATTTCTGGCTAAAGCTGCCACACTGTGCAGTCTGATTATACATATACATTCATATTAATCCACACTTGGAAGCCTATCACATTCTCATGGAAGCCTATTTCAAAACCATATACTTGTATATAAGAATAGGGTATATGTATTCAATTCTGAAGGCTCAACTGGCAATGGCCACTGATTTCTTTCCCAGAAAACACCTAACTCTAAGCCTTCCAAACTTGCATCTTTGCGTAGTTTGAAATTCTTGTTACCATCTTTAATACAGAAGCGTGATGCAGATGACCTTCCTGAGCTCTGAATGGTTATACGCAAGCTTCCCTATTTATCACTGATCACTGCTAAAGGCCAGAGACATCATGTTGCCTGCGTTCGCTGAGATTCCTGGCTAGCCCCCTGCTGATCTAGTGCTGAATGGTTATATTTATACCACATTAATAAAGGTTTGGTTATACAGGTGTAATCTTTCATAAAGCCACTCTGAACTCCTTGCTGCAAGTATCTTCTGATATTGCATTTGATGTTTTCTGGGTCCAGCTTGCTTTTCCTCCCAAAATATGAATGGCTCAGTCCATCACTGTATTCAAGTGTCTTCTTAAATGTCACCTTTCCAATGAAACTTTGCCTGACCACACTATTTTCTGGGGTATTCTCTGCAACCATCCATTCCCTTTATTTTTTTTTTTTATAGCAATAATGCTAACCCTCCAAAGTTGATAGGATAAGGTCAATGGGTAAAAATCACTGTCTTTTTTTTTTTTTTAAGATTTTATTTATTTATTTGACAGACAGAGATCACAAGTAGGCAGAGAGACAGGCAGAGAGAGAGAAAGGAGGAAGCAGGCTCCCTGCAGAGCAGAGAGCCCGATGTGGGGCTCGATCCCAGGACCCTGGGATCATGACCTGAGCCGAAGGCAGAGGCTTTAACCCACTGAGCCACCCAGGTGCCCCAAGAAATAGACTTTTATATACATACAATGGCATATTATTCAGCCATAAAAAAGAACAAAATCTTGCCATTGGCAACAACATGGATGGAGCCAGAGAGTATCATGCTAAGGGAAATAAGTCAGTCAGAGAAAGACAGAGATACCTCATGATTTCACTCGTATGTGGAATTTAAGAAACATAAAAATAAAATAAAGGGAAAAAAAGAAAGACAAAACAAGAAATAGCCTTTCTTAAAAAAAGATTTTATTTACTTATTTGACACAGAGAGAGAGCGATCACAAGTAGGCAGAGAGGCAGGCAGAGAGAGAGGGGGAAGCAGGCTCCCCGCTGAGCAGAGAGCCCGATACGGGACTCAATCCCAGGACCCTGGGATCATGACCTGAGCCGAAGGCAGAGGCTTTA
>NW_019154099.1:14688551-14742503 GCF_002288905.1 Enhydra lutris kenyoni | reverse complement strand
ACCCACTGAGCCACCCAGGCGCCCCAAAATCACTGTCTTTTTATATCTGCTGCCCGTACCTTGATGAAGATGTTATGTTCTACATGCTTAACTCAGAAAACACTGTCACATGTCCAATGAGAGTTTCAACTCTACCTCCTTTGGAATCATAATGACCTTGAGCAGTCATTTACTATGTCTCAGGATCCTAAGTCCTTTCAAACACAATATTGCCCACATTCAGTGCCTCTGTAGTTCATTTCCCAACTGTTAGAAATGATGCTCTCTACCAGATGACCCAAAGCACTTCCTCTGGCCAAGTGAAGACTATTTCCCCTATTCTTCTCCACAAAAGAATGCCTGCTAGTACTCGTTTCCTTAAGTCTAACTCTGATTTTTGACTAGGCAATTCAAAGTTTTCTGTATTTGGGGACCAGTATATTACTCTATCTTAGTTCAGTATTCTTTAATTGACATGAATTCTAGTATTCCAGACTTTTTAAGCATTGCCACAATCAGAAATGCATAGACTCTCAGAAGAGGATATAGTACCATAATTAATGTTTCCTTAAAATTATCTCTTAAATCATTGATCAAAGGCCTGTAGTTCTCCTGAATTGTTTGCTAAATGTCTTCCAAATATCCTATGCTGTTCTTCTTCCTTCCCATTTCAGAAGACAGAACACTTTGCTCCTAGTACACAGCTTTTCCTTCATCATCCCTTTTTATTCCTCTGACATTAGTGAATTTTCAAAATCAAAACTTTCTAAACTTGGATCTCTGGTGTCTCTTTCCCCATATTTTGACTGTGACTTCTGCAATCCTCTCCAAAAACTTCTTTATTTCTGATCGTTTGAGTGAACAAATGGCATATGGAGGGTAAGTAGAAAACTGCTCTCTTGTCTGTTTTGAATTCAAACAGGTTTAGACTTAGGGTATACATTTGACCCTCAACTTCCTTCTGAGACTTTGTGGTTATCACAAGATTAGCAAGATATACGTAACAAATAGAACAAATAGTAATTTGGCCAAAAAGGCAATGTGGGAAACAGGGGAATCAACCATTAGTAAAATTAAAGACTGAAATTTATTGTTACCTGGAGTCCATTGCCAAGGATGGCTTCTTCCTCCTCCCCCTCCCCCTTCTTCTTCCTCCTCCCCCTTCTTCTTCCTCCTCCTCCTTTTCCCCTTTCTTCTTCTTCTTCCTTTTATGAATATATTCAACAGTAGTGATCTCTCTAGCTTTGAAGAGATAGGCCATGAAATGGGCAGTTCTTCTATTGGATGTGCCTCAGTTTTATTGATTGGAATTGGACTAATTGTTTACTGGGACTTGACTGACTTTTGCCAAAGTCTGCATCCTAAAAGTCACACAGAATCACTAATTTTCTTCAAAACTGGGTTGATATGCCATCAAGCAAGATCAATCTTTCAGCAAATCTGCTGTCAACCAAAAAGAAGCTTGAAAATCTCCAATTCCAGTTGGTATTAAGGGCTCTATAAACTCAGATGTAAGATGCTTTTTCAGTCATCCTATTCTGTTATTATTGCTGTATGTAGTCTGTATATATGTGTACATGTGTGTGCCTGTGTGTGTGTGTGTGTGTGTATGTGTGTGTGTATGAGAGAGGGAGAGAGAGAAACACACCATTTTCTGTTTCTTAATACTCTTAATTTTCTCTTTCATTACAGTAAATTTTAATAATAGAAAGAATCCTAGGTGGAAGTACAAAATTCTTGGCTCTTGAATAGTTTATGCTGGTCAACCCACTGAGCCCATTAGCATTTTTTCTCCTTTCATGGTAAAACCGGAGTCATTCTACATCATCACCACTGACTGAATTTCCTTTATTCTATGTAAAACTTAATTTTACAGGAATAGACTATCAAAACAAAAGGAAGTTTTTCACCTTTCCTCTATTTGCCCACACAGTAGAAACTTTTTCTTTCTCAAAAATTTCTGTTCTACCAGATACTTGTTCAGAGTCAAGGAGTCAGTCAAGGTCTCTGCTTCTACTCAGTACCTTATCTTCTGGATAAGGCCTTCTAATCTACAAAAATCCATCGAGTCATTGTAGTTGCTGAGGAATTCCTATCCTATAAACTTGCTTTAACTATAAATCCAAATTGTTGCTTTTGGCCACTCTTGTGTTCTGTCTTCCTTTGTCCCTGCTACTTACCTTTCCCCCAATCCTGCAAGATCTTTATATTACTGCATCAAACTCAACTTCAATG
This sequence comes from Enhydra lutris kenyoni, assembly GCF_002288905.1. Classification (NCBI taxonomy): domain Eukaryota; kingdom Metazoa; phylum Chordata; class Mammalia; order Carnivora; family Mustelidae; genus Enhydra; species Enhydra lutris. The sequence goes on along the minus strand of NW_019154099.1, from coordinate 14,740,289 downwards.
ATTGTTCTCCAAAGCCCCATGTGGATAGAGCCATATTGTGATATCAACTTGAATCTTCTCTGCAGTTGAACCATGTAATTATTTCCTGCTCCTTAAGGAATAGTCAGGTTTATTTTTTAACTATAAGTATTTCAAATGTATAGAAAAACAGAAAAAATATAAGATGTACTTATATAAATTTCTCAAGTCGGCACATATCAATGTAGGTACTCCTTTCTATGAGTTCTCTTCTCTTGCAGTGGCCTGTAGAATATTTTCTGATGGGATCATGTTGTTATGGTCACACAATTATACATGCAAAAAATAAGTCTCACACTTGTTATCGAAACATCCTTTTCCAGGCCCTCCAAGCTTCCAAAACTATCACCGAATGAAACCTCCATGAGATAGAAAATGCATGTCCAGGCAAAAAATGGTAAATACTAGGTAAGTGAACAAGATAGAATCACTTCTGTCTCTTCCTACTTTCTCTCCCACTTCTTGGTACCATTTTTTTATTATTATCTTGTTTAATTGTCATCACTATTAATGTGTTAGGGGTCAGTATTATTCCCATCTTCAGAGACATAAATCTAGAATTAAAGCGACTTGCTTAAGGTCATATACCAACAAGCATTTTGAAAATAGCAAGTTTCAAATAGTATGTGACTGATTTGAAGGCCTGGGTTCCTATTATATTACCCTACCACTGACATTTGCATACAATGTACTGTTTGATTTTCACAGAATCTGTATGGTATCATTAGTGCTATTTTGTATATAAAGAAACACAAGTCTCAAAGTTAAGTGACTTGTTTAGGTTCACAACAAATTGGTGGTAGGGTTTTGTTTTCTACTCATACCATGCTGCCTGAGTCGGTAATGGGCCTATCAGGAAGTAGTGAAGCCCTGTTTAGTCCAGATAAATAAATTTTGTCAACTCAATATTACAACTCTGTTCATCCCACCTGAGTATGAGAATGGGCAGATGATGGGAATTTGTTCTTTTCTAGGTAAGATGATGTGGGGAAATGAGACAGAAGTAACAACATATTGGAAGCAGAACAGAGTACTTAGCAGAGAGCCCTTACACAAGACTTCACTTAACAGATGGGGGGGAAGAGTATTGATGAAAAGCAGGCAGAAGAAAGAGGAACTCTTTGGTATGTGTGGAGAAAATTACAGAAGAGGAGGGAAAACTTGAAGGGATTGAAAAACTTAAGGAGATCTACCAAATACCAGAAAGCACAGAAGTTGCTTTGACTTCAACTCAATTAAAAATGGAAACTATACACTTAGAATAGGACTGTCCTAAATTATTACAAAGTAGCCCCTTCCACTCTGCACTACAGAACCAGACTCTGTGTATTTTATTCTATGTTAAAATGATTTTTTGATTGTAAAATTTTTTCAGTGTGTTTATTTATAAAATATCTTCTTTAAGACCTAGGAGTAATGTCTGAGTAGATCTTATATCTAAAAAGAAAATCTGCATGGTAGGACTGTACCTAAATCTCTGTATTGCAAAATAAATGCTAACTGATGGTGGTAATCCAAACTTTGATCATATTTTGATGGTTATGTAATTTGGAATTTTGTTTTAACACTGTTCATGATTCTGGTTGCTTATCAAATAAAGAATTGTGAATAAAAGAACACTAAACGATTAAAAGGGAAAAGCAACTAAGCACCAAAGTCTATAGGTAAAGTTGGAACATATAAGAAAATATCTATACCCTAATATTTTAAGTACATTTATCTTTATTTTCCATTACACAAAAATATGTTAAAATAAACTACTTTCTTTTTTAAAAAACACTAGACTTAGAGCCAAATTTTATATATATATACACACACATATATATATATTATATATATACACACATATTGTATATATGTATGTATGTATATTATATTCTGATATATATACAGATATATATATATGTGTGTATTATATACACACACACATATATATATATCTGTATATATATCAGAATATAATATATACACATACATATATACACACATTCATATATATCAGAATAGAATATTATGATTCATTAGTGAATTCAAAGTAGTTTTTATTTTTTTACAGATTTTGTTTTTACTGCTTATCATAAAATCAGAAATGATACCACCAGTCATGAAGAGAATGTGCTAAATTATTTTATTTGATTTCATTTGAATAGAAGATAAGACTTCTTTAATTCTTTTTAAAATCAAAGACAGAGGGGTGCCTGGGTGGCTCAGTGGGTGGGTTAAAGCCTCTGCCTTCGGCTCAGGTCATGACCCCAGGGTGCTGGGATCGAGCCCCACATCAGGCTTTGTTCCACGGGGAGCCTGTTCCTCCTCTCTCTCTGCCTGCCTCTTTGACTACTTGTGATCTCTGTCTGTCAAATGAATAAAATCTTAAAAAAAAAATAAAATCAAAGACAGAATAAACAGATTATGGAGTCTCAATTTGGTAATACTTCCTCTGCTTGTATATCCTACTAAAAGTATTGGCTAATTATATTTTACATGAAACAAGAACATAATTTCCAATGTTTTGACAAGCAACAAATTGCACATTAGTTAGTTGTAAATAAATTTATTAGGAACAGTTGTCCATGTTTGTAGATTTTCCTTTGAAAAAGTAAATTAATTTAAAGCTCATCATTCACAAGAAATGTATTATAATACCAAAGCAATAGTTATAAAAAACTAGAAACAGACACCAAAGCATACCTACTAAATAACAGGAGACATGTGATACTGCAACAAGATGAAAGAAGAAAGTATGTGAGGTCTATGATATCAGCATGGTGCCTTCTGGTAATGAGATTTTCAGTCATGATTCATTTGGCTCAATTATTCTGCTAATAATGTTATCTGTGCTATAATATAAACATAATATTGGTTTCCACTGAGAAATGTAAATTACAGATTGTTAAGCATTTTTTTCTCAAGGATTCTTCAATTGTCAATTTGGTGGAGATGTCAGCTTTTTTAGACTTCAACATGTAGTACTATGGTTCTTGAAGTGTATTCACAACAATAGGTATATGGGAATTCTAGTGTTTCTACAATAAGATTTGTACAGAGTTTACCAGGTAATGATCAATTTACATGGTTTATTATTTATCTTGTGCATACATGGCACAATTCAGTCATAAATATTATTTTCTACATTTGGGAGGATGAATCAAAACTTGTCTGATTTTTTCTAACAATTAGTATTTGTTAGGTCCTTTCTAGCACCAGAAATTGGGTGAATGATTTTACATGAAACTCTTCATTTAATCCTTCTGGTTATGTTCATAAGTAGGGTTAACAGCCTATGCTAAGAACCAGGAAACAGAGACCTAATGAGGCAAAGTCAGGAAATCCAGCCAACTTCATGTAAGATAGTACCTGTCTAAGTTGCAAATTTCAATGAAATGTGAAGAGAGATACTCATTAGAGTTTAGGTACCTCAGGAAGTAGGCTCTGGGACAGATCAGAAGGCAAGAAGTTAACTAGAAAGCATTCATGAGATCACCACTTTTGGAAGAGAAGGTAAGAAAGCAGGATGCTCCATTGGGGTACCTTGTTGTCTCAGTCAGTAGAGCACATGACTCTTGATCTTGGGGTTGTGAGTTCAAGCCCCACGTTGGGTGTAGAAATCATTAACATACTATTTTTGAAGCTAGCTCTTTAAAAAAAAATCAAATATTAATTTTCAATTTTCATTTTGTTGTTTTATGGAGTGGTTACTTCATTGTTGCAATACATTTCTTTAATGGCTTCCTTGCCAATTATTTATAATAGCATTGCACATTTCATTTTTAATCTTATTAAGTTTATGTTTTCCTTGATATTTTGAAAAATATATTTTAAAAATGTGATAATTATTTAAGTTCATTGATTTTCATTTTATTTTTTTTCTACACTTTAAAAATTTATATATGTATGATTTTCTACACTTTAAAAATAAATATATGTAGTAAATGTCAGTTCAAAAAACTTTAAAAATTTATATATGTATGATTTTCTACACTTTAAAAATAAATATATGTAGTAAATGTCAGTTCAAAAAACAAATAAAATCTTAAAAGAAAATTAGGGCTAAGATGTATGCTCCAGAAAACAACCTCATCACATCCACTGCATGTACAGGTAGATAGATAGATAAAAAATGTCTGTTTAAAGTTCAGGGGTACCTGGGTGGCTCATTTGGTTAAGGGGCCGACTCTTTGATTTTAGCTCAGGTCATGATCTCAGGGTCTTGGGATCAAGCCTTGTATCAAGCTTTGCACTCAGGGCAGAGTCTTCTTGTCCCTCTCCCTCTGTGCCTCCTCCACTCATGCTCTTTCTCTTTGTTGCTCTCACAAGTAAATAAGTAAAATATTTTTAAAAAATAAGTAAAGCTCCTCTACTGGTGAAGCTCTGATTCATATTAAACTAATATGTAACAAAGGAAAGTAAATTTGTGAAAATATTACCATACTGTTGTCATGGTTGGAAGATAATTTCTCAACTGTATATTATTTTAAGTTTAGACTTTAAAATAAAGACAATGGGGACGCCTGGGTGGCTCAGTTGGTTAGGCAGCTGCCTTCGGCTCAGGTCATGATCCCAGCATCCTGGGATCGAGTCCCGCATCGGGCTCCTTGTTCTGTGGGGAGCCTGCTTCTCCCTCTGCCTCTGCCTGCCATTCTGTCTGCCTGTGCTTGCTCTCTCTCCCTCTCTCTCTCTGACAAATAAATAAATAAAATCTAAAAAAATAAAATAAAATAAAATAAAGACAATGGCTTTCACATATTAAAAAAGTAATAGCTTGCTATAGGCCGCAAGATCTAGTGGAATTCTATCTTCAAAATTTTAAATTATGTAAGTTGAACTAACTACAATTTCACTATATTTCTTGCTGCTTTCTTCTTTGTAAAACATTAACAATAATAAAAAATGTCTTTGGATCACATGTCTGCATGTATACTTCTGGATTTTATATAAATATAAAACATTAATAAAGACAAGTATTACTTTAATTGCACAGGATATTAGAGGAAATATAAGTTGAATTTTTATATATAGAGGTAAACTTTTTATGATAGTCAAAGTATTATTCAAGTTGAAAGGAGAAATGTATGTATAAGAGATAAGATATATATAAATGTATACCGATATACATATATATCATCAATTTCAAAAAGTATGACAGTAAAGAATATAAATATATGTAATATTAAACTCTATCATATGATGCATATTTTAGAAATAGCCTTAGAGGGAGACTCCTGGGTGGCTCAGTTAGTTGAGTTTCTGCCTTTGGCTTAGGTCATGATCCCAGGGTTCTGGGATCCAGTCCCACATTACAGGGTTCCTGTTCAGCAGAGAGCCTGGCTTTTCCTTCTCTCTCTGCCTGCTGCTCTGCCTACTTGTGGGCGCACTGTCTCTCTCTGACAAATAACTAAAATCTTAAAAAAAAAAAAAGTCTTAGAGGCATATGAATGAGAACAAAGATTATTTTCGTTATAATAGGTTATAATGGGAAGTTCCAATAATAAAAAAATGGTTCTACCTACCTGCTATTTCCAGGTCAAAATACTGTATGGCTTCTGGAAAGACTAGGAAATAAAAAATCTATTTGTAGTCATGTGACCAGATTTTTAAAGTCAAACATGGGGTTTGCAAACTTAGAAATATGTTTGAAAGCAACAAGACTTTATTTTAAAGCAAAATAATGTTTTATAAATACAGAGATCATATTGTGAGTAATATAAAGTGTTTGAAATATTAATAAAAATAAAATATTAGTAAGTTCTTGTATTAATATATATTCTACAGATTTTATGTTTGTTTCAGAAACCAACACTGTGCAAGAGAATTTTCTGGCTATTCTAGCCTTAATTTACTTTTTGTTTTAATTTAAAAACCTACATGTGGTGTGTGGCTACTGTATTGGACAGCACATATATAGACCTTTTCTAAGACAGATGTAGACATTTTAATTGCAATGGAAACAGGGAAGTGACTCATATACCCAAGAAACTATCAAGTTAGTAAAACATCGCGGATCCCAGATTAACTATACAGATCCAAACTATACGGAAAGGCTCACCAAGTGAAGGAAGACAATGCAAGAAATAGTATTATGACCTTTACTGGCCACTAGGAGGCACTGATCTGATAACACGTAAAGAACACAAAGAAAAGCCACTCCATAAAAAATAAACATGCCACATTAAAGGGTCCTGACGGTAACAAAACAGGAATAAAAACAAGTATTGCCTGTTTGACCACTCCCTCTTTACGTGCAGGTGAATGGTGTCACTGAGTCAGAAATAAAGGCTTTATGTAGTATGTGTGTTCTCAGAGAAGCTATCCTCCTACAATATTTCTGCTTTGAATGCTTGTCATGAACGTGATAGACAGGAAGCCATGGCAACTAGAAATATGTGAAAGGCATCAGAGAGCAAAGCTAAACTACTCTGCTATGACAAATACTGTATTTGCATTTTCCTGATTTACCTAAATTAAAGCTTTCAAATTCATTTGTGTAGACTTCTTTTTAATTAATACTTCTTTTTGAAAGGTAAGTGCACCCCCTTAGAAGACTGGGGGAGCAAATAGAGGGAAAAAAAAAAGAAAAAATCACATACACTAATCTAGTCTTGCATAATATTCTATTTTCACAAATAATTCTAAAGCAAAATAAAGCTTTGAACAATTACAATTTCAGTTGATTTTACATATTTTCCAATAGTAATGCATATTGTACACAAAACCTTATGTATATTAATAAAAAACATTTAAATGTCTTTTAACTATAGTTTGAAATTGCTTTAGTTATTTCTGCATAATTAAACAAATGTTTAAATGACCTTAAATTCAGACTTAAAAAACTAGAACTATGAAAGGAAATAAATCAAAGATATAGAATTTCACAGAAATGTTTCTCCTCTCTCTCTCTCTCTAGTCCTTTTTTTATCCTATCTCAAATTCAAAGCAATACCTTGCTCCATTCAACCCCTATTATAGAAGAAGCTAATTTCTGATATACTAGTTGCCCAAATAAGCTTATTTTTGGAAAGATTATGTTCTATATTACATCTTAAAGAACACTTTGGAGATTACTGTATACTGTAGTATTCTCAGTTTACAAGTGAAGTAAAATAACAGCACACAAACTAAAAAACTACAATCTTTGCTCCAAATGTAAGAGTGTTGAGTCCTTGGTATGAGAAAGTTGACCCTAGATTTTGCATCTTTCCCTAACTGGAGGGCCATTTGACTCTGCTCATTTTTATTTGCACATTTGCTTGTTTTTGTCAGAGATAATACAAATGGGATTCTGATAAAGAAACTGTCTATGATCCAGCATCTTAGGAAAGATTTACCTGAAAAGAAACACAGATATTATCTCGGTTACACAGGGCAAATATACCAGAGTGATTGAGCATGGGAGCTCTGAATTCAGTTTGCATGGATCCAATTTCAGCACACCTTCTTTAGCTATACTAGCTTTCCCTTTACATAATGGAGGTTGTAATCACACATACCACACAAGGCTACGAAAGGAAATTCACTTAGCAGATTGTCTGGTACACAGTAAACTCATGAAAAATGTGTTAGCTGGTATCTTTGTCAAAATCATTATCATCATTATAATCATCCTCATCTTCCTCAAAGCAATTTTTAGCCACGTTAGTTCAGGAAAAGGGTCTTGTTGACCATCTCAGCTCTTTTCAGTAACTTAGGAGTGTACAAGTGGAATTTCATTTACAGAAGTACTTTTACAAAAACATTACAAAAATTTATGTACTAAGATTTTTCCAAGTTTTAATTATTTTTTTAAAGATTTCTTTATTTTGAGAGATGGGGGGGCGCAAAGGGCAGAGGGAGAGTATCTTAAGCAGACTTCTTCCTGAGTGCAGAGCTTGATTTAGGGCTGGATCTCACCACCCTGAGATCATGACCTTAGCCAAAATCAAGAGTTATTTGTCAAAGAACTGAGCCACCCCGACACCTCTATGTTTTAATTATTTTTAATAAGGTAACATCAATTTAACAGTTGAGGTCCCAATTATCCAAAGAGCCTATGGTCCAAGTTTCTTTCTTATTTTCCTCAGTTAGCTGAGCATACATATTTTTAGCACCTGTAATAGATTTCTCATTCTATTGTTGGAGGTTATCCCCAACTTCAAAATAGTGCTTTGGGGAAGTTTGGCAGCCTTACATCCTATCATTGTTCTCTGAAAACTAGCACCATGCAGGACAAAATGTCTTTTCAAGGTTACAATGAAATGTTTCCTCAGAAAACATAAGAGGTTAATGAAAGAACATGAATTAAAAAAAAAAAAAGTTATTTGTAAAATCAAGAGAGGTAGAAGAGCAGAGCAGTTCAAAGTTCAGGCTTTGGAGCCAGACTAGATTGGCTCCCCTTTTTACTGGGTGTATATATCAGTCAGGATAGGGTAGGTGTGACTGTGATAGCAAACACATGCTAAATTTTTCTTGGTTTAAGATAACTAAATCTATCTCTCATTCATATCCCATTTATCTTTATTGGTGTTCCATGTCCTCCTCACTCCTTACCCAAGCTTTCACTTGACACATCCTTCACGATCATAGCAGGTGAGAGAGAAGATGGTGAATTTTACACTGGTTCTGAAAGCTTATGCCCCTAAGTGACAGGTACTTCTATTTGGATAAGCCAAATTACATCACCAAATCAGAATTCTTCTAAAGAGAGAGACTCACGTGTTAATGAAGTAACATGACAGTCCATTCTATTGGGTGATTATGCAGCAACAAGTAAAATTTTTATCTCTTGAGGTCTCCTAGCAGTAAAATGGGGATTGTGAAACCTATTTCATAGTGTTGCTGTGGGACCAAACAAGATAATACTTTTAAAGCACTTAAGAGATTTTGAAGCACATGACAAGTGGTTAATTAGTAGTTTTTAATTACTTAGATCCCATACGAGAAAAATCATAATTTAAAAACCATGGTTTCTAAAAATAATATTTTAATAATTAATTTACAAGTGATAACTCATGTTCAGAGTATTGTTTTTGAGGCAGAACAGGTAGTATTATTTTCATTGGGTAAATGAGACATTTGGTTAAAGTTGATCAAATCATGGTTCAAATATAGTTCTTCTGACTGTATGTACTGAGACCTGTGAAAGATGGGCAGACCAAAACAAAGAAAGCTAATGAACCATTTACCTAGAAAAATGTATATATGCAAAATTTTGCTTAAATCTCAGAAATTTACTGACTCTCTGAGTTTAAGAACCCCAGTTTTAAAAATTGCTTCTTTCTGATGGAAGCCTAGCCTTAATTAGAAAGTTCTTATTTTAATATAAGTTGTCAAGTCTTTAAAAGGAGACTAGAAATACTTTTCATTATTTTTCAAAACTATTTGAACAAAAAATTATTATAAATTCATGGACTATCTAATTGGAATAGCTTCATTAAAAAAAAAGAAGGCTGAACAATTTTAGGTATTAGTGGTACCTAGCATTGGCTTGGATAAGTCTAATCTCACATTCAACCTCTAGTTCTATGAGCATATTAGTGGCTGCTACACCTTACCTGTATGGTTCTATCACTAATCTTCAAAAAGAGCTTTCTAATACTTCAGTTCTGATATTTAGCGATGTTAATGGAGGATTTTTACTTTCACTGAACATAAACTATACCTATCATATACTTATCATAGTAGGTAGTAACCAGACTTAACTGCTATAGATCCTTTTTTCCTCCCATCCAGATGTGGAGTCTTCATTTCTTTCTTTCTTTCTTTCTTTCTTTCTTTCTTTCTTTCTTTCTTTCTTCCTTTTTTTTATAACATGAGTGCCTGGTTTAGCACTTTTTTTTTTTTTTTTGACAGAGAGAGACAGATCACGAGTGGGCAAAGAGAGAGAGGGGGAAGCAGGCTCTCTGCTGAGCAGAGAGCACAAAGTGGGGCTCGATTCCAGGACTCTGAGATCATAACCTGAGCTGAAGGCAGAGGTTTAACCCACTGAGCCACCCAGGCACCCCTGGAGTCTTCATTTCTAACTTGGAATATGAGCTGGCCTGGTTTTGACTTAAAAAAAAAAAAAAAGGTGGCAAAAATGATGGTTTTAAAGCCATGTGCTCCAGCTTTTAAGAGGCCCAGAGCTTGCCCTATTGTTTTCTGGGTAAATGAGGCCCCTTGTAAGAATGACCATACTAAGACTACTGTGTTGTAAGGAAGCCCAGAACTGTCATGTGGAGAGAGATGCCCTGTAGAAGAACACTGAGGTGGTAGACGTGTGTAAAGCTATCTCAGATCCGTAATGCAGCCTGGCCACCTGCTTTATGCCGCAAGTGAGTGACCTCAGCTGGCGGCTCTTCTGCTCTTCTGGAGAAGAGCCACCTAGAAGAGCCCAGTCAGCTCACAGAATTGTCAGAAATAACAAATTGATATTGTTTCAAGCTATTAACTTTTGGAGTGACTTGTAATGCATCAATAGATAATTGAAACAGCTATTGAATATATTCAGTTTAAAAGATCGTTATTTAGAGGGATTTGTTATTTAAACAAAATGAAATGAAAAGCTTATTAGGTTGTTCAGTAAGATAGTTGATTTATTCCATGTTGTTATCAGTAGATGTATTATGGGCTGGCAGGTTGTTTTTAAAGCTTATATAAAGAGAGGTAACCCTTGGAGCCCTTTGGGATCTCAATTCCCATAAAGAGAGGGCATTGGAGTTCAGTTAAATTCCTCATGCCTTCCCCTAAAATTGCTTCCCTATCATGGGGGCAAATGAAATTACAAGGCTCTACTAAAACCTATGTCTACAAAGTGTGGCCAGGGTGAAGTCGGGCTTGCAATTAGAAAGATAAAGGAACTGAGCATTCTCCTTTTATGTAGGCTGCAGATGTGGAGAAAGTTGTCAAGAAGAGTGTGCAGACCCTTGTGACTGGCGGAGGGATGAGTGAGGCTTTGAAGGTGCCTCAATTAACTGCAAAGTGCCTGGCAAAACAAGGCATTGATGTGTGGGTCCTGCAGACAGAGCAGGCGTTAAAGGACTATATTGCCTTGGCTGACAAAGGCATCAGTATGGGGCGGGGGGTCTTCCATTCCACCTGCTGTTAGAGACTTAGGAGACTAAATCACTAAGAATGATTAAAAAAAATAATAAAGCTATATAAAGAATGATTTTTTTAGTTTTTATATAGTTGACTTAAATGTTTTAAAATATTCCTGCTGTTAAATGAAACCTGGAAAAATATGCTTTTTTTTTTTTAAGAAACAGAGTAAAAGAATGGCTTTTGTGTACTTAATTCATAATTATAAATATATCACTCATTTATTCTAAATCCTTTTATATCTCTTTAGCTTGAATTCTAGGCAGATCCTCTCACATTTCCTTATATGGATTCCCTTTATTTTAGCAATGTTGATTACTTCTATTTTCTTTCTTCTTTCATTTTTCTTTATTTTTAAGAAGATTATTTATTTTAGAGAGACAGAGAGAGAGAGAAAGAGAGGGAGAGTGTGTGCAAGATAGTGTGAGGGGGGTTGCAGAGAAAGAGGGAGAGGGACAAGAAGACTCCGTGCTGAACATAGAACCCAATGCAGGGCTGGATCTCACCACCCTGAGATCATGACCTGATTCAAAATCAAGAGTCTGATATTTAACCCGCTAAGCCACCCAGGCACCCCATACTTTCATTTTTCTATGCTTTCTTACAGATTCCCTTGTAAATCCTTGCACCTTTCCTGTAACTCCCTTCTCTTCCATTCTTGGCTTTCTTAAATATTTCTACTTATTCTTAAAAACAGTACTTAGTTTCATCTCTATCTGTGAGGCTTTCTGTGATATCACCTATCAAGAAACTAATTACTCTGTTACTGTACTTGTATCATTATCTATTACCATGTAACAACATTATCACAAACATAGTGTTTTGAAACAACACATACTTATGTCTCACTGTTTCTGTAAATCTGGAGTTTGGGTACAGCTAAGCTGAATTCTTTGCTTCAGGACCACATAAAGCTGAAATTAAAATATTTAACATGGCTACAATCTCATCTGTTGCTAGTCTGGGGAAAGATCTGCTTTCAAGCTCATATGACTTAGTATTCAGTTCCTCTCAGGCTATTGGGCTGAACCTTGGTTTCTTAATTGTTGTTTCCAGAAGTTACCCTCATTTGTTTATTATGTGCCCCCTTCTCTAGGTGAGCTCACGACATGTCACCTTCCTTCCTCAAAGACAGCAAGGAAAAGAATCTCAACTAAACAGATAATTACAGTCTTAGGTAGCATTACCAATGAACTGATATCTGTCACCATTAGAGACTAAATATTTGTATCCCTCTCACCACTAATTCATATGTTGAAGCCATAATCCCCAGTGTGATGGTATCTGGGATGGGGCCACTAATAAGTAATTAAAGTTAAACTGAATCCTAAGGGAAGAGTCCTGATTCCATAGGATTAACTACTTTATAAGAAGAGAAAATAAGAAGAGCTTGCTCCCATCTTCCCTCTGTGAACATGCACTAAAGAAAGGCCATGTGAGTATGTAGCAAGACGAAGGCCATCTATGAGCCAGGAAGAGAATCCTCACCAAAAATCAAATGGGTTAGAACTTAATCATGGACTTGTTAACCTCTAAAAATATAAGAAATAAATTTCTGTTATTTAAGCCATCCAGTCTTTGACATTTTGTTATACTAGCCCTCACAGACTACCTTTACAATATTAATTCAGTTAGAACCAAGTCTGAGATTCTACCCATACGCAAAGAGAGGGAATTTACACAGGTATGAATACCAGGAGGTAGAGACTATGAGGGCTACATTAAAGTCTGTATAGCAGTCTTCTTTTTTACTTTGTAATACTATATTATGCATGCATCCTGCTTTAGGACCAATGGTAATTATTAGAATTATTCATATATATTCCTATGGTGCTTCTTAAAACATGATAAGTTTGTGCTTTTTGGCCCTGTTTAAAGCTAATTGTGGTCATGTGACTTTCTCTGACAAGTGAAATGTGAGTGGAAGGTATTGTGTCATTTCTGAATGGAAGATTTAAAAGCCAGCAAGTGATTCACCTTGCTTCTTTCCCTTTGCCTTGGTGATCATGTAACCATAACACAAAATGAATCTGTCAGCTTGGATCCTTGAGCCACTACAATGAGCAAGCAGAGTTCCACCTCTGAATTCTATTAAACATGTGGTATGAACAAAGAAATAATTTTTATTGCATTAAAATAATGAAATGTTAGAGATGTTTGTTAGTCCAGAATAAATCAGGTTATTCTGATACAGAATTTTTACACGCTTTTTATTCATATGTCTATGTAAGATTTTAAGCTCAGTAGGGATGGAACCACCTTTGCTTTATTTACTCCTTTATACTCAGTTTTAATTTTTTAAAAAGATTTTATTTATTTATTTGACAGAAAGAATGATCACAAGTAGGCAGAGAGGCAGGCAGAGAGAGAGGGGGAAGGAGGCTCCCTGCTGAGCAGAGAGCCTGATGCAGAGCTCCATCCCAGGACCCTGAGACCATGACCTGAGCAGAAGGCAGAGGCTTAACCTACTGAACTACCCAAGCACCTCTATACTCAGTTTTTAGTAAGTATTTGACATATGCTTGGAACTCCACCAACATGTATTAAATGAATGATTTAGTAAATAAATGCATCTGACTCTATATCACTAATTCCTTAATCATTTGACTCCCCTTTTCTGGAATATAGTAAAGTAGACTAATGTTAAATATGGCCACCAACAAGCTATACATACATTTGTTCTGTCTTGTAAATTATTAAAGTCATATCTTGAGAAGCTTGTAATTGTTTGATAAGGCTGGATGAAAATTTAAGCAGGTGAAGATAAGCTATTCTTTTCATTTATTAGCCTATCATGACCTTGGTCAATTTGTTTAACTTCTGTGGGGTTCATTTCTCTCATATATTAAACAGAAAAAAGTAATACTAAATATACCATTTGGTTGATATAAGAATTAAATGAGATAATACTTTGCACATACTTAATGAACTACCAAGCCCCAAGCAAATGTAAAATAACATAAACCAACTTTTAAAACTTTCTGCAGAAAACAACTGCCTCCTGAGTTTGTTTTTATTACCGTTGTTCTAACAGCTATGAATTTTCTGTCATCTTTTCTTGTTGCTGAATGGAAGACACAAATAGTAGACACTTAAAGTGTTTGTCCCCAAATTTTGAAGATCTGGAGGTAAAATTTTAAGAAAATGTATACTGAAAACAAAATATGACAGGATAATTATATGCACTCTAATACTACCTTCAAAAATATGTCAGGAAAAAAATAAGCTTAGGAGAATAGGCCTATAAGTTCAAAGAGGTGGTAATTTGAATGCTATATTTTGAAGAAATTGTATAGAAATAGCTCATTTGTGAGAAAATGTAATCCCTCTTATATTACAAAGGTTACAGAGTCTTTACACAGCGTTGTAACAAAAAGTGTTTTTTTTTTCTTGGAGCTCCAAAGGACTGTTTTTATCTTCCTGATTACTCTAAAACTCATAAAAAATGTTAACATATACATTTCTAACTCTCCTATATTTTGAAGTTACAAACGAAAACCAATTCTATCTTTGTTTCAGGGACTAGATAAATTATCCATGCCTTACAAAAGAATTTTGAAATAGATTACTGAATCAGTTGCTGATGTGAGAAAATTGTATATAGAAAGTTTTATTTTGGTATATTTTCATTATATCTAAGTAATAAAAACTGCTTAAGGATAGAACCTACCATTTCATACTGTCAGGAATTTTGAGAGGCTATTGTGACAAGTTCTCAATAGCTTTCTCTAAAATGTGTTAAGGAAATTCAACTTAGGAAAATGTTAATGAGCCATATTCTAAATTTTATATTTTATCCATACATTTATATTTGATTCACAAGTGTGAGCTTAGTAGCTACGTGGCTTTTAAAAAAAAATAGTTACATAATATATTGTTTCTCATATATCAGTTAAAGATGAAAATATAGTATCTTCACCATATAGGAATAATTCTCAGATTCCTTGTTTATCCTTTAGGGTACTACAAAATAACTATAATACATGCACACAGAGAAGGTAAGGAATATTTAAAGGAAAGCGCAGTAAATCACTTCTGTGGTAACCAACACCAGGCTGAACTTACATAATTTTATGTAACAAGTTTAAAGGTATCAAACTTCCCCAAAGTTCCAGTCAGCCAATTCCCTGTGATTTTGTGCTTTCATAGTAGCAGAAATTATACTGATTTTAAGGTAGATGTCTCAACAAAAGGTAAGTGAAAGACCTCAAAACAGCATGTTGAGAACCAAGCACACTAATTTCTGCTTTGTCACTATCTGTGATTTGGGGGAAAAGCATTTCTGGACTTTTCTTTTAATTACAAATCAGAGAGGTTATTCATGCTTCTAATGATCCATTCCTTTCCATTAATGATCCACTGCTTTCAAATTCTCTCAAATATTTTGGTAATTACAAACCACAGAAAATTTTGTGGTTGTATATGCAAAGGGAGAAGTTGTCAGATAACTACATCTAGTTTGATCACTGTTCATTATGATGGAAGGCAGTCCATGACACAGGTGTGAAGGAGATTAGAAAGGTAGAGGTCATGGAAACAGAGGAAGAAGTCACTGCTAGACTACCAGTCTGGGGAAAAGAATTGTCTTTGGAGACACAAAACTGGCCTCAAACAGCACCATGAGTTTCAATAGTTAACTATTTCACCACTTTCAGCTTTATTTCCCGAATCTTAAAAGTCAATAAGATGGTCTCTCACAGTGTCATATTGATGGTTTCATGGTATAAAAAATGTATGCATGTTCTTATGTATATTATATATGGGCAGAAGATGTTGCCTGTAAGCACACATTATTTTTGTTTTGCTCTGTAGACATTAAACATTTTAATTAGGTTATTGCTTGATAAAACATGGCAAATGAATGAAGGGAGCCATTTATTTATGTCATGATTCCAGTACTTTTTATTTTGAACACCTAAACTATTTTCAAGTGTTGTGGGTACCATAGAAGCTACAAAAATAGGAAAGTTTTACTTTATTAGAGAGTCAAAAGTAATTAGGTCTTGAATTAGATTGTTAAATAATAAATTATCTCTAGATTAACTATAAAGAGGCTTAGCAACCTTAAAGAATGGGTAATTGTAGTTGCAAGTGACTTGAGATACATAGACTCACTGAGCAGTAATAATGATAATTGAAATAATTGTTATTTTTTATACTGCTTCATTAACTACAATTCAACATCTAAAAGAGACACTTGAAGGATGAAAGATGGAAGTGGATAGTAGCACTGAGGTTATGTCAAAATTTAGCCTTCATACCCTCCATTATTCCATTCTCCCAGACACTGATCACTCTTCAAGGCTGACATTTCTATGTAATTCATACACTACTCTATTCTTAAGATTTATTTATTAAAGGCCTTGCATGAAACCACATAAATTTGGTCTCTTTAGAAGCCAGTCAGATTGAGGAGGACAGTTAAAGGAATAAATGTCATGTAGTAAGTTTTAGAAGGCATTGTCCCTGAGAATAAATAATTTTTAAATTTATGGTTATAACTATGCTTTCCACTCAAGGTTAGGTTTTCTCTCCCTCTCACCTCTGTAAGTTCAGTTATAATTTACAAATATTTGCTTCTATGAAGTACTGTCCATGAGCATGGTTTGGAGTGATCTTCAACTTGAGCCATCCTCCCACCCCAAAAAGCATTTGCTTTCCGATTTCCTCAACTGAAGATTGTGGAAACTGTAAGCTCTCCTTAGTTTTAAAAACTAAATAATTAAGTGAGAAGTGAGGCTCAAGAAAATCTTCATTGCTGTTTTTGATTGGGACAACGTATAGCAGGTGATGTATACTGCAGTCACCATTTTTATGCACTTTATCTACTTTTCCACCAAATCCAAACTGGTCTGTACCAGGTTTCTAGAAGGGATACATAACCAAAAATCAAAGTAAAACAGAAGAGTCTTGTAGGAATAAGGACAGGCATATTTAGGTCTCTATATGCTTTATGGAACTCTGAGTAAAGCTTGTATAAGGATATTATGGACAATGGAAAAAATGAATATGGGGCCAGGGAAATCTTTTGGAATACCTGACCTTCTGTAAGTACAATGATTTTTTCTTTATTTTGTTATTTTAGAAGTTGAAATTTATTTTCCTTTTCTTAAATAAGCAAAACTGATTATTTATTATCCATAAACAACAACGTCCTATGTGATTAGACACAGTGGGGCTCTTATTTTTAATTAAATTTATGAATGTTATATGTATTCATTTTTATTGTTATTTTTGGAGAGCATGTAATTTTTCATGTTTTCTCAGAATTATATTAGTATTTGTCAATTGAACAGACCTAGTGTTCTTCCTAAAGCATAATTCTTATTCCAAGTAATCATCAAATGACAACAGTTTTGTTTTCTTTTTAGAATGCATATTTTTGATGATGGCTGGCTGAAATGTGAAAGTTTTTCATGATCTTTAAATAGATAATTATTGCTCTATTTTTACATTTTATTAGATCATTTCATAAACTATAATGAGAATAATTAGAGAGGGTTCTAACTTAAACGTACAAAGCTAGAAAATTCAGTCAGACTTGTCGGTGCATTCCAAGTCACATTATGTGTTAATTAAGATCGTTTGAGTAATGGTGGACTAACTGAATTTACTTGCATAAACTATTTACATTGCACTATTTCACTGAAAGATAAAGAGAAAAAAGAATTAAAAAAGAAAGATCTCATTCAGGTGGAAATGTACTTTTTTTTTTTTTTTTTTAAGAGAGACACAGTGCCATGGGGGAGGTGCAGAGGGAGAGGAAGAGAGAGAATCTTAAGCAGGCTCCACACCCAGCACAGAGCCTGGTGTGGGGCTTCATGTCACAGCCCTGAGATCATGACCTGAGCAGAAATCAAGAGTCAGGACTTTATTCTCAAACTTCCTTGTGCTATTTTGTTTTGAAAATATCTAAAGTTATTGGAGTAAGCAATTTAGCCATAGAGACCATGGCTTGTATATTCTCTCAGGAGCCCAAAGTTCCTTATTCATTACCTAGATATATAATACTTATGCTGTATAATATAAGTGACTGATAGACTCTGAAGATAGAGGACAAAAGACAAGGTTATAGCATATAAATCAGCATCACATTAGAGACTCTTGGCATTATAATCATATGAGATGCTTCATCAAAATAGCATTCTGTGGTCTGCCAATTTTAGAAAATGTTGCATAAAAGATGTCTAATTCAGAGATTATTAATAGATAGACTGGAGGTGTTGAGTATTGCTCTTATTAGGAAAACTATATACCCTTCATTAATCTAGCATTTCCTTTTTTTTTTAAGATTTTATTTATTTATTTGACAGACAGAAATCACAAGTAGGCAGAGAGGCAGGCAGAGAGAGGAGGGAAGCAGGCTCCCCGCCGAGCAGAGAGCCGGACGTGGGGCTCAATCCCAGGACCCTGGGATCACGACCTGAGCGGAAGGCAGAGGCTTTAACCCACTGAGCCACCCAGGCGCCCCTAATCTAGCATTTCCTAAACTTGTTTATTCACAGAGCTTTTTTCATGTAATTCCTAATCATAGTAGGAAGGTTCTACAGAATGTCTTTTCAAAAATACTAATAAACTGATGAAGTATTTAATCTTTACTTTTTTCCCCTTTTTTCTTAGAACCAAACTTAAAAAGAAATACTCTTTTTTTCATGCTCAGTACTTTCCCTTTGCTTCTGCTATTGAAACTCTATTTTCAGGGGCAGGAGATTGATACCATCTTCTCCATTCGACCCTTTATACCTTCAATTTCTCATCTCTATTGGCTCCTTCCACTTAGTCGGCAAATATATGTAAATCCTCTCATTCTGAAAAAAAAAAAAGAAAAAAGAAAAAAGAAAAAAAGAAAAACTACCGGGCCTGTTTCTTTCTAGCAGTTAATTCACTCTTTTATTTCCCACACAAAATTTTTTAAGGGAGGGTCTAAAATTATCATCACTAATTTCTCGCCTTTTAGTGCATTCTTCACATTTATATGATTTGGATTCTTAAAATTGTTTCACCAGGATGACTAATGATCTTTCATTGTCAGGTTCAAAGGCTTTCTTGAATTTACTTTCCCCTGGTAACTTAGAATTCTCTTTTCTAATTCTTCCCTACCCTTTGAAGTAACTCATTTTCCTCTCTCTACAAACTTTTTTCATGATTCTTTCCTCTGTTCTCCACTCTCCTTGCTCTAGATTATGCACTATTCTCTTTCATTCATGTATACCATGTTTCCCTTTGTCAATCAGTTGCTTTTCTCTAGCTCTGACTTTGTTCTCTCAGTGATAGGTAGATCTGCATGCCTTTCTATGGCAAACTGTCCACACCAAACTACATCTCTTTTCTTACCAAAACTATTACACCTTTTTACTTTCTAAGTAATAGCATTGTTAATTTATCAATCTAAGTAACTAGGAACCTTTTTGAAATCGGTTTTCTTCCTTATTTTCTATGAACAGATACTGTCATTTTCTTAAAGTCCACAAAGTGAATTTAATCACTCTTGTTTCTCCATAGCAGTGGAGCAGTTAGTCAGTCAACAAGTACTTACTAATCTCTGTATGTACTTGCCACTGTGGCAGTTTAGATGGTTACTGTCTTTTGCCTGGACTACTAAATGGCTTCCCATTTAAGAGGCTTACTAATTTTCAGCTTCCTGCATCTTTACATTTTAATTCATTCTATAAAATATTTCCAAAATTATTTCTCTATTTTTTTCTAAGACATAAGCTATATATACATATAATATGTATATAATATAGTATGATTCAAATTATCAAAATGATAAAGTCAAAATCCTTAGTATATCAAATATCCTTTTATAATCTACATTTCTAAAGTTTTGCCACATTCCTTCATGTTCCCATGTTTTAATCACATAGCAATATTTCCCATATACATCTCATGTTTCTCTCTCTCTCTCTTTTTTTTTTTCCCTATGCTATCTCTTCTTTCTGGAAAAATCTCCTTTTCTTCTTCCAGATGACTCAATACTACTCATCAATTAAACATGTGCTTATATTTTTACCACTTCTAAGAAACCTTCTCTAAACTCCCTTTTTATCAGGAATGATAAATTACTTCTTTCTTAATAACTTATAGTTCTTAGGTCATACTATTTTTAGTCAGTATATATGTAATAGAGCTACTCAAATATCTTATTGATTAGGTTATCTTCAGAGGAAACAACTATAGGTTACTGTTTTGTAAAACCAACAATTATTTCTAGACTTGACACTTGTAGATCAATAAAGGTTTATCAGAATTTTTAAAATTAAAATTAATATTTTAAATATTCTATTTGGAAATCTAAAAGACATCATCTGTTCTATGGACTATATGAGAAAATAGCTAACATATGCTCTTTTTTTTTGTTTTTGCACTTTTACATAAAGTGCTCTTTATTTCAGTTCATTTTTTTAGTTTATAAAAATTAACTCAAAATGGGTTACAGATGCAAAACTGTAAAACTCCTAGAAGATAACGTGAGAGAAAATCTAGATCACCTGGGACATGAGAGGACTTTTTAGATACAACATCAAAAGCATGATCTATAAAAGAAATGATAATCTAGACTTCATTAAGATTAAAATTTCTGCTCTGGGAAGACTGGGAGAAAATATTTGCAAAAGGACTGTTACCCAAAATATACAATGACCTCTTAAAACTCAATAATAAGAGAACAAATAACTCAGTTAGAAAACTGGCCAAAAACCTTAACGGACACCTCACCGAAGATGATATACAGATCATGTAAGAGCACGTGAAAAGATGCTCCATGACATATATCATCAGAAAAATGTAAATTAAAACAACAAAGAGATACCACTAAACACCTATTAGAATGACTGAAATCTGGAATACTGACACCACCAAACACTGGTGACAATATGGAGCAACAGAAACTTTTATTCATTGCTGGTGGGAATGTAGAACAGTATGGCCACTTTGGAAGACAATTTGTTGGTTTCTTACAATTAAATCTGACATATACACTCAATGGTATTTAATCAAAAGAGTTGAAAACTTATTTCTATTCAAAAATGCACAAAGGGCTGCCTGGGTGGCTCAGTGGGTTAAGCCTCTGCCTTCAGCTCGGGTCATGATCTCAGGGTCCTGGGATCGAGTCCCACATCAGGCTTTCTGCCAGGCAGGGAGCCTGCTTCCTCCTCTCTCTCTACTTGTGATCTCTCTCTCTGTCAAATAAATAAAATCTTTAAAAAAAATGCACACAGATATTTATGGCAGTTTTATTTATTGCCAAAACATGGAGGCAAACAAGATTTCCTTCAGCAGGGGGCTGCCTGGGTGGCTCAGTGGGTTAAGCCTCTGCCTTCAGCTCAGGTCCTGATCTCAGGGTTCTGGGATCGAGTCCCACATCGGGCTCTCTACTAGGCAGGGAGCCTGCTTCCTCCTCTCTCTCTCTCTCTGCTTGTGATCTCTCTCTCTGTCAAATAAATAAAATCTTAAAAAAAAAAAATTTCCTTCAGCAGGTAAATAGATAAATAAACTGTGGGACATCCAGACAATGGACTGTTATTCAATGCTAATGGAGAAACGAGCTGTCAAGCCATTAAAAGACATGGAGGATCCTAAAATACATATTACTAAGTAAAAGACATACTTTATAATTGTACTTCAGATTTTGAAGAGCCTTTATATAACTTGTAAATGGCAGAGGACTCATAAAAGTCCATAAAACAAACAAATTCAAGTAAAAATATTTTACCAAGTTTTCAGAGAGATAGTATAAAGTCATACATTTTATTCCTTATCTAAAGCAAGTAGTACATATAGAGTGCTTGAGTTGGGGAGGCACATCTAATTCTAAATGGTTCTATGTTCAAACACAGTCATTTTAAAAGTCAGTATTGTAAGTGTCTTAGGTTGGGATCCCCAAAGGCAGACCCTAGGACAAATATTCCTGCGCAAATGATTTATTAAGGAGGTGATCCCAGCCAAATCAAATGGAAGTGGAGGAAGCAGGACAGAGAGAAGAAGCCAAGGAAGAAGACGTGGGTGCAATTTCAGGATATACCTTACAGAGGACAGCTTAAGCCTGATCATTGGCTCTTAGCTCAGGGCTGCTATGATGGTGTTTGTGGAGTGATGACTTATATTTTCCAGGGGTGATGGACTTCATCTTTGGGCTCTGATGACTTATATTTTCCAGGGGTGATGGACTACATCTTTGGGCTCTGAGGAGTGATGGACTACCCAGATCAGGTCTCTAAAGAGTCACACTGTAAGCCATAGGAAACAGAAGCAAAGTTAGACAAAAGCTTAAGGAATTGAATACAGAAATATACAGAAATGCTATAATGGATCTGAAAGGGTCTGTGTGGAGCTACAAGTGTCTATTAGAGAACAATGCCATTTGCATTTAGAGGTGAGAATTTAAGACATTGAGAGAACAATGATTTCCTCACAACCATGGCCTCATAAGTAATGGGGTGGATATTAAAGCATGAGTCTTCTGAGTCTTCCATTTTTCTTTTTAAGCTACCTAAAATTATAACTTTTAGGTATTTGACTATGTGACTTATGCCCATATGAGGAAGAAAGGGCTGTGCATAGTAATTAAGCACACTATTAAGACCAAAAGCTCTGTACAACAAACTCAAAGAGGTGTATCACTATGTTGGCCATTAAAAACAAACAAAAATTCTGACATAAGTCTTGAATTCTCTGAGCTGAGAACTTAGTTTCAGAAACTCCTCATTGTCTCCTTGGGTTTGTAGAATATCTCTGTCCTCAAACATTTTTCCCTCCCAGAATTTCTGGTTTTCATATTGTGTCTTGATTCTCATAATTTCAGGCTTCCTAATCACGTATTCCCAACATAGAGAAGATATCAGGTTAATGATGTTTTCAATATATTGCAAATGGGAAATCGAGACGACATACTTCTATTACTAGGTAAGACTTATGTACTTTTTTTTAATCTAGCGGGTAAAATATTTACTTTATTCCCAAGATAAACTGAGTCTTTAACATATTTAGCATTGTACAAATTTATTTGAACAGCATCTCCTACTCTCTCAAACATAAGACCTTGAAAAGTTTTAAAATGGCTCCATTTGACATAGAACATTTTCTGATTATATTGTCTGGTTTCTCATCCCCTGCCCCTAGAAAACTCTAATTTTAATATTTGCTATTTGCTTCAGGTATGATTAAATTTATGGTTTCGTATAGTTCTGACATAGTTAGACTATGCTGTTTTATTTGTCTCTTTCTTTCACAAACCTTCCTGAGTTCTGCTATCACTCATTCATTTTGGTTCCATTATTATCTGGAGAACAAAGCAGGAGTGATTTACAGGGTGACTGAAGACCCAGGCTTGTGGCCTTCTTCACAGTTTTCCTGTGCCTGCTATGTGTGTGTATATATAGATCATGCCGACACTTTTTACAAGGCTAGGCATTTGTTTATTAACGTCCTGTTTAGAATCCGTCTGTGATAGTTCTGCGGCAAGACTGAATTAATTAGATTTTTTTTTAACTACTAACATAAAAAATGATATTGGAAATTTGCTACTGCTTTTTAAAGTCCTTAAAATTGTTCTCTGGGCAGGTGGAAAAAAGATGAGTAAGTTAATTGTCATGCAGCTAAATTTAGTTCATGCCGCTTTTGTAAACCTAATAATTCATCATACTTTGGTGTTTTACTTGCATTTGAAAAATAAAGCCTCTGATATCTAATAGTTATGAAATATTTTTGCTGCTTCCAAAGTGGGATTTCAGTTATAACCATTAATTACTTAAAAGATCAATTAAAAAAAAGTTATTTGAAAACATCTTTAGGCACATAATCTTCACACTTTACAAACACAAGAAATATGAAATAGTAATTTTGGTCTAATTTAAAATAATCTGAATGAAAATAATTGTTCCTTCCACAAATACCTTAAATTATTTATTTATTTAGGATCAGAAGCATTGATATGAGATAAATGTAAAAATTTAAGCACTACATTCCCACTGGATGTCCAAACATATATTTAACAATTGTTCCAAATAACTATCAAATTAATAAATTCCTTTAATTCAAAAGTATAAATTAAAATTATTAGTAATCATTTGACTTTTATCCATTTATAGTTTTAAGAGCACTGACTATATCTTACTGTATTCTAGGCCAGTCTATTTCATTTCTCCAAGTAAAATATCAGTGATAGGTTTAAGGTAAACAGAAATAGTTGGAGTCCTTTGTTGGGATATCTTTTGTTCTTTGTATACTAAATATTGAACTAAGAAAAAAGAAATAGGTAACTAGTAAATGTAAATTGTATACTTACCCCCTGCAGCAGTTTGCTCTCTCCTGGTCTATTTGATTCAATGTCTTTTAATGATTTGTCAAAAAAATAAAATCTGATTTCTAAAGACAACTCTATCTAGTATAGCAGCAGTTTGCAAATTTTATGAATAAGGATCACTTTGGAAGCTTGTTAAAAACGAAGTTTACCAGGTCATACACACATCCCCCTCCTCCAATTCTTACTTAGTACTTAGGGACAGTCCCAGAGATCTGTACTACTAAGTTTCTTTTAAGTTCTAATAAGCTTTCCACCTGTTTATTCCAAAGATATTAGAGAACACTATGGGACAATTATCTGCCAACTATCAAATACAACTTATTCAGCAAGATGCAGGGTACTAAATTAGGAGTTAACAATGATTTCCTGTAAAGTATTTTTTTAACAATTTATTGACTAAGTTAGTTGATAATTATTTTTGCTACCAAGTTCACTTTTCTGCCTGCCATCTAAATGAGTCATGATGACTGAATTTCACAGCTCCCATTGTCTCCCTTCTTGGTGTACAAACCCAGCTTCAGTATGTTGGATGTTGACGTCATAGTTCAGATCCTGACTAGTGTTCCTGTTCTCAAGTTCTCTTTGCACATATTATTTCTTCACATATTCCTCTAGCTCTTATGGGAAGCCTTCTTATTTTTTGCTGTAATTTTTCCCAATAGAAAGCTCAGATGGTTAATAGTCTTGCTTGCACTTCTGCTTAAATATGAGACCATAAATCTCTGTTGCAGCTTTTATTTCATGTTTTAGAGCTCAGCATCATTAAGAAGTTATTTTTCTTAGGAATAACTAAGTCTTCATTTGTAAGATGCTGGTGCTATCAATGATCTCAGAGGGCAAATATAGTACAGATGGTTGGGAGGCATTGCTTGTCCTCACTTATCAAAAATACGGAAGGCCTATTTTTCACGTTTTATGATTATTTTCAAATACAGGCAATTTGATCTTCCTATCTTCAGCTAAAAAAAAAAACAACTAAAAAACAAAACAACTCAGTGGCTTACAATAACTTGTCAGATAACTTCTCAGGTTATTTCATGTGTGTTCTTTTCATGTGTGTTCCTCTATTTCATGTGTGTTATTTACATACAGCTCATGTAGAAGAATCTACCTTTATTAGGATAAGACCTTCACATGACGAAACTATGGAGAGACTGGTAACTTCTTTTTAAAACATTTTTATTTGTGTATAGTTGACATACAATGTTATGTTAGTTTCAGGTATACAACATAGCGATTCAACATCTGTATACGTTACGTTATGCTATACTCACCACAAGTATAGCTACCACCTGTGACCATATAACACCACTACAAATTCATTGACTATATTCCTTGTGCTGTGCCTTTTTTTTCTCCTGACTTATTTATTCCATAACTGGAACCCTGTATCTCTCACTTGCCTTCACCCATTTTGCTCATCCCCTCACTTTTCTCCTCTCTGGTGACTATCAGTTTGCTCTCTGTATTTATAGGTCTGATTATGTTTTTTGTCTGTTTGTTTAATCATTTGTTTTTTAGATTCCACGTATAAGTGAAATCATATCGTATTTGTCTCTCTGAAAATACTGGAAACTTCTGAAATATAATTTCATTTCATCTACATTTTATTGGCCAAATTAAGTCATGTGCCAAACTAAAACTTCCAGGGGGTAAGAAAGATTCTTCTTACAGAAGGTACTGGATATCACATGGCAAGGGGTTGAGATGATACAGAGAAGGGACTAAATAATTGATACAGTAATACAAATCTATAATGCTGTATAATACATTTATTGTATTTCTATACAATGCCTAATTTTGCCTTTCGTTTATGAGTAAAGAGTTAAATATTTTTCACTTTCTGGAATGAGTAAGCCCTATGGTAACCTAGTTTATTATTCTCTCAGATAAGACAGAAGCAAATACTTCTCATCACATGTTCTCAAATTCTTTGAAATCTATAAAGTAACAGTTACAAATATGAAGTAAGGTATTATGTTATTTAATTCATTCTTAGCTGTCACTAAAATTATTAAGATTTATTGTGTGTCCCTGTGTAGATTTCCATGCATTTGTTGTTGGCAAAGTTCAAATTTCCTGTTTCTTTCTTTCCTGTAGGAGTGGGGAAGAGATAGAAAAGTATTTCTATCATCATTTTATAGAGGAAGAAACATGAAAAGCAGAGCAGTATGCAGGAGATTAAGATACACATGGACTTGGGGACACCTGGGTGGCTCAGTTGGTTAAGCCGCTGCCTTCGGCTCAGGTCATGATCCCAGCGTCCTGGGATCGAGTCCCGCATCGGGCTCCTTGTTCTGTGGGGAGCCTGCTTCTCCCTCTGCCTCTGCCTGCCACTCTGTTTGCCTGTGCTCGTTCTCTCTCCCTCTCTCTCTCTGACAATTAAATAAATAAAATCTTTAAAAAAAAAAAAAGATACACATGGACACTTGGGAAAGCAGAAAACTATCTTATTTTTGATTAAATAGATACGAGAAGCTTGGGGTGAAAATATGTCATTGAAATTCAAAAGTCAAAGAAACCCCAAAAGTCAAAGGTATATGCTGAAGTCTAGTTTGTATTCTGAGACCCTTGCTTTATAACACATATTAAAAAACTGATAATTTTTTCTAATAAAGACTTTTTTCCACCCTCATTTTCCCTTTTATTAACTATAAGTTTGAATGCTTATATTCTGAAAATATCCTTCATGTGAAGCCCAAAAAAACTCTCCTATTTACCATCCCACAAAAATATACATATTGGTGGTGTACTGCAGTCAAGAAACATTTATCACCTTTTTAATTCCATTAGTATATACTCTATGAATCCATAAACCACATTAATAACATCAATTTGCATATAATAAAAATTATAAAGTAGATCTTAAAAAATAAATTATTTAAAGTGTCATAACATATTTCATTCATTTGCTTATTTTTTTGCTTAATTTCTAATCTTCTATTACTATCTATGGGAGAATTAGTACTCTACTAATCAGCTATATTAGTGCCCTACTACAAAGCTTGAAAAAAAAAAGTTAAAGCAAGAAAACAATGCATTTTCTAAGTCTGATGAAAAAGTTCTTTTGTAATATTACATTAACTTTTTCTAATTACTTTCCTTGTTTAAAAAATAATTAAGAAAATGAAAATTAAAGAGAAAAGTTAGCATGTCGTGTTTAAAGTCAGGTCTCACTGTAATAAATGCTGTAAAGGCAATGTTTATTTTTTGTATTTTTATTTTTAGGATAATTCACTCAGTTTTGAATTGCATTCAAGTGGCAATATAGTTTGAAGGCCCTGAAAGAAAAAAAAAGAAAGGAAGAAAGAAAGAAAGAAAGAAAGAGGCAGGAATGGGGGGAGGGAGGAAAGAAGGAAGGAAGAGGGAAGAAAGAAAGAGAGAAAGATTCTTTTCCCCCCTCAGGAAATTCTTGTTGAGGGAAGTGGGAGAGGAAGGGAAAAGGAAGAGGAAAAAGAGAAGGGTGGGAAGAAGGAAGAAGGGAGGAGATCTGGGATAGGATGGGGGAAGGGAGAAGAAGGGTGACATGTAGACAGGTCCTAAAGCCCTTTGGCCAGTCCGGCCTCCTGTACCCGCAATCAGCCTTCCCAGTCCACAGGCTGGATCCTGCTCAAGTGGGCGGTGGTAAGGCTAGGTAGTGAGAAGCTTTTGGGCCGCCTTCAACTGGGAAGCCAGGCAGAGGTCTCAGAGAAAGAGTGATCTATGGGCAGAGATGGGAACACGGGGGTAGGGGTATCACATCAGGGGGACGGCAGCATGACAGAGTCAGTCAGAGGTCATGCCAGATCCAGCTTGCCCACACTCAGGTTCTACAGCCACAGGTCCTGGCAGCTCAAAACGTGGGCTGGACCTCAGAGCGACACACGGGCGGGACAGCTGGCTTCCTGTGTGCGCAGGTGCCCAAAGATCCAGCCGCTGCCTCCTTGTGGGACACATCGAGTGACCAGTCCTTGGTCCTCAGGACCATCTCTTCCTAGGGTGTGTGCCTGAGGAGGGCACTCTGGGTAGCCTGGTGCCATCCGTGATCTTCTGAAAAGCCTTCAGCCACGCCCTCGGCTGCACCACGTTTTGCAGACCCGCAGGAACCTGCGCTTCAGCATGACCGTGACGGTGCCTTGCAGCCAGTGGTGGACCTGGGTGGACCGTGCCAGCCTATCCTGCACTACGCAGCCGCTCTCCCTGCCGCCCGTGAAAACTTCCCCATGGCCTAAAGCGTCCAGTGGATCTTGGAAGTACGAGAGCCTGCAGCTAACCCGGGCTTCCGGAAGCCTTTTGTTTGCCTGGGCCGCGTTTCCTGCGTGTAGTCCTCCTGCAGGTGTTTCTTGGAGAAGAACGCCACCTGCAGGTGCGGAAGGGGGCCCCAGCGGAAAGCGCTGACCCAGCGCACCATCTCCTGGTCCTCGGTAGACAAAGATGTTGCGGGTGCTGTTGTCCTTAAGGTAGGTGACCCGTAGGCCATGGGGGTGGCATATCTTGGTTGGCATTTTTTTTTTTTTTTGAGTTTCAGTTGGCTTTTACTGAGATAAAGTAACAACAAGAATGACAAATCAAGATTTTTACCATCATTTCTGAACGTTATACACTCACTAGAGACTCTGGTCCATAATCATGCAAATACAACATAATACATTCCAACAAAAACAGAACCGCACTGGAACAAGCAAAAACAAAACCCCGTGGTCATGTTTCTTTTTGTTTCTTTTTGTTTTGTTTTGGTTTGGTTTTGCTGTGGTCAAAAAATGTTGAAGAGAACTCTGAAATTTAAAGCGTATATAAGGGTGCTATTGTTCAGATGTGCTTGTTTATTTTGGATATTTTATTATATCAACTAAAAATTTAGTGAGTAGTTGACTTTGTTTTTACCAGTTACAAATTTTGTATAGCAAGGGAGGGAATAAGATGTCTTGACTTCTTTAGAAATTAAATGAGAGAAGTGGTTTTAGATATTGATTCAACTGGAGTTAACATCAGTTGTTAATATTTGAAGCTGGGTGATGAGTGCATGAGTTCATTATCTTTTTTTTTCTTTGTACATCTGTGTATGTTTGAATTTCTACATAATGTGTTTTTGTTTGTTTGTTTGTTTGTTTTTTAAGCTGTACAGAGTTTACTTGTTAGTTTTACTCTGGGCAAAAAATCCAAAATTTTGTAAGTTAAAACAACTACCACTTGGTATTGTTCATGAGTCTAAAGTCAGGGGAGTAGTTTTGCTGATTACTGGGGTAAAACAATTAAAAAATCTTCTGCCAATCCAGAAATTCCTCTACACAAAATATAGGAAAGAAAGAAAAGAGTATTATGATCAAATAAGCATTAAAACCAGACTGAGATGTACATCAAGTAATTGACTAAAAATATTTTGAAGATATAAAGAAATCTCACTCTTCTGGTAGCTGGGTAGATACACCTAATTGCCTTTCTGTTCTCAAGTTAACTATACTAGTCCTCAAGAAAGAGGACTCAAGGAAGAGCCCCATGTGTCACTCATAGAGTGTTGTAAATTTGCAGGGTAACTGGAGTGGCCATCTGTGTTAGTTAATCACCTTCATCCAAAGGGAAAAATAAACTATTCTAATCTTGGTGATGATGATAGGAGGTAAATCTTAAAACTTGGAGCCTGGAGCATAGGTTAAGCTAGTTAGTCTCTTTCCATCCAGTCTCTCATTGGAGACGAGAAGATAGGTATATTTTCCTTAATGATTATATTTCAAAGAGAGGCTTGTAGGTCCTTAAGAAAAGCATGCTTGAGTAGTAAAACTGGCAGTAGGCTTACTTAGTAATTTTTAAAAATCATTTACATCTTAGAGGACAGAGAATTTACAATTACATGTTTCTAAAGGAAATACTGTAGAAAAAGGGAAGGGGGAGCTCTTTCTCTTTTGCTTCAGGAAGAATTAATTTCTCTTCTTACATTTCATTTGTAATTTTCCTTGCAAGATTGAAGCCAGGTTCATCTGATCTTGTCTGGGCTGGCTCATGAGTCTGCAGTAACCTGACAGCTATGCTGGGGTCTGACTCCTCTGGGGAGTCTTCACTTGTATGTCTAGTGGCTGGCTTTCCTTGGGCTGGTTACCAGGGATAGCATGTGTTCCTCATGCCCAGGCTTGTTCACAAAACAACTGTAGACTTCCAGGAGCAAGTAGAGCATGCACATTTCCTTGAGACTTAGGTTGAGAACCACCACAATATTTCTTTTACATTCTGTTGGTTAAATCAAATCACAGGGTCAGTCTAGATTTAAGAATTGGGGAAATATATTCTATCTCTTAATGGAAAGAGCTTTGAAGTCACATTCTAAGGGGAGTATGGGTCCTGGAAAGGGAAAAAAAAATTGTTGCCATTCTTTTGCAAAGTACCCAACAAATAGAAAATATACAATTTTCAAAGACGTTTCATTGTGGTAGATAGTGATTGTGGTTATTTTGTGTGATTCTCAGGATTCTTAGGCTTCCCTACAGTGAGATGGAAACTACTTGCTTAACTTTGTTTAATGGATCATTTGAGGTAACATATGTCTGTCATAGACTGAGAGGGTCAAGATGAAGATGTGCTTTCTCCATCCCTCTCTCTTCCTCCCGTGCCAGCTTTGGAGGGCACATAGTCCATTGAGCATAGTATCATAATTGGAAGAAGACTTCTGAGTTGTCTGAGTAGGTGAGAAATAAATACTTATTGTAAAAGCTACTGAGATCTCTGAGTTTTTTTTTATTGTGATATCTATTAATTAACCTTACTAGTAAGACATATATGAATTTCAAAAGCAGAGCAGAAAATGTATGTTTTTTAAGATATTTTCTAAGCATGAGATTTATTAGACATTTCTCTTTTCCCTTTCATAAAGATTTTCCAAGAGATGTTTACAATGGATTCCCACCCAAATTGCATCTTAGTATTTCACTTTGTCAAATATATGACTCTGTTGGTTTCTGTACTGTACATCCTAGTGAGTATACTGGATAAAATTCTTATCTCTCTTTGTCTGCATGGTAAACTCTATTTACCAAATTTTACTTCCCTATCTGTAGTTGTTCAGTCTTACAAATATTGGTTCTATGGAATGTGTCATCCTGCTTTGTGTTTTTGTGTCTGTCTCTATGTTAAGCTATAAGCTCTTTGAGTATAAGAACCATTCTTATTACTCTTTGACCTTATTACTTGTTAATTCCACATTACGTAAATCAAGGCTTTAATGCAGGAGATAACATACCCAACCCACGGAATGGGAGAAGATATTTGCAAATGACAGTACAGACAAACGGTTGATATCCAGGATCTATAAAGAACTCCTCAAACTCAACATGCACAAAACAGACAATCATATAAAAAAATGGGCAGAAGATATGAACAGACACTTCTCCAATGAAGACATACAAATGGCTATCAAACACATGAAAAAATGTTCATCATCACTAGCCATCAGGTAGATTCAAAT
Source organism: Enhydra lutris kenyoni (assembly GCF_002288905.1). Classification (NCBI taxonomy): domain Eukaryota; kingdom Metazoa; phylum Chordata; class Mammalia; order Carnivora; family Mustelidae; genus Enhydra; species Enhydra lutris. Next base: position 14,708,487 of record NW_019154099.1, on the reverse strand, counting down.
TAAAACCACATTGAGATACCACCTTACATCAGTTAGAATGGCCAAAATTAGCAAGACAGGAAACAACATGTGTTTGAGGGGATGTGGAGAAAGGGGAACCCTCTTACACTGTTGGTGGGAATGCAAGTTGGTGCGGCCACTTTGGAGAACAGTGTGGAGATTCCTCAAGAAATTAAAAATAGAGCTTCCCTATGACCCTGCAATTGCACTACTGGGTATTTACCCCAAAGATACAGATGTAGTGAAAAGAACGGCCATCTGTATCCCAATGTTTATAGCAGCAATGGCCACGGTCGCCAAACTGTGGAAAGAACCAAGATGCCCTTCAACAGACGAATGGATAAGGAAGATGTGGTCCATATACACTATGGAATATTATGCCTCCATCAGAAAGGATGAATACCCAACTTTTGTAGCAATGGACAGGACTGGAAGAGATGATGCTGAGTGAAATAAGTCAAGCAGAGAGAGTCAATTATCATATGGTTTCACTTATTTGTGGAGCATAACAAATAACATGGAGGACAAGGGGAGTTAGAGAGGAGAAGGGAGTTGGGGGAAATTGGAAGGGGAGATGAACCATGAGAGACTATGGACTCTGAAAAACAATCTGAGGGTTTTGAAAGGGCAGGGGGTGGGAGGTTGGGGGATCCAGGTGGTGGGTATTGGAGAGGGCACAGATTGCATGGAGCACTGGGTGTGGTGCAAAAACAATGAATAATGTTAGGCTGAAAATAAATTAAAAAAGTAAAAAAAAATAAAAAGAAACAAAGAAGTGCCAACAAAAGGAACAATAGTTAAATAGATTTTATCACCAGACAGATAATCTTTTAATAATCACCAATATAGTGTTTGGATAAAAGCTGAATTATATACTAAAACTAAGGCTGGGAGGCTCCCTACTTTCTCTTCCCTCTCTTCTTTGCAAAAAGTAAACCAAAAAAAAAAAAAAAATAGCTAGCCTTTTCAGGTATTCTGAACCAGTCTAGGTCTGCTGACCAAGGGGGGGATTCAGTGTTTTTTAGTATATTCACAGGGAAGTACCACCAACCATTATCAACTTTAGAACATTTTATAATCCAAAAAGAAGCCCAAAAGGCCATATTTATTAGCAGTCATTTTCCATTTCCCTCCACTTTCCTAAAAGCTTTATGCAACCACTAATCTATGTTCTGTTTCTATTTATTTAGCTATTCTGGAAATATCATGTAAATAGAATCATACAGTGTCTGGTATTCGTGACTGGCTTTTCCACTTAGAAAGAAATTTTAAGGTTCATCTACCTTACAACTTATAATGGCACTTTATTTCTTTTTATTTTCAAATTATATTCTATTCTGGATCTGCCACATTTTACTTGCCATTCATTGGTTGACGTATATTTGAGTTTAAACTTTTCGTTATTAAAATCAGTGTTTGAGAGGTTTTTTTTTACCTTCAGACCCCAACCCCAGGGTGTTTTCTCCAACCCTACTTCTCCAGCTCTCTGACAACAGCTGGTTGTCTGATAATCCAATTCAATTCTAACACTATCTGGAGTGAGCTTCCAATCCCACAAGTTAAAGGGCTCAGTCACACCAGATTGCCCCCACTTTGGGATGCCATTTGCAAGTCTGGCCATCTGAGCTGACTAGCTGTAAATCAGGGGTTCCCATGACTTCCTTGTCTGGTTCAGTAATTTTCTAGAATAACTCACAGAACTCAGAAAGGGACTATACTTATGTTTACCAGTTTATTATAAAAGATACAGATAACCAGCCAGATGAAAAATTAAATAGGGTGAGGACCAGAGGGGTCCCAAGTGCAGGAGTTTCTGTCCCTGTGGAGTTGGCCTATGTCACTCTCCCAGAAAGTGGATGTGTTTGCCAACTCAAACTTCCCAAATCCTGTTGCTTAAAGCCATTTATGGAGGTTTTATTAGGTAGGCATCAGGTAGAGTAGGTAGATTAATTAAATCTTTGGCCATTGGTGATTAGCTTAATCTCCAGTCCCTTTCCTCTCCTTGGAGATGGGGACTAGGGCTAAAAGTTCCCAAGCTTCTAATCAAGGGTTAGTGTTTCTGGTGACCAGGCCCCATCCTGAAGCTGTCTGGGGGTCCATCCAGAGTCACTTCATTAGAACAAAAGACATCCCTATCATCCTCATTACTCAGGAAGTTACAAGGGTTTTAGGAGTTTTATGCCAGGGACCAGGAACAAAGACCATGTATCTTTCTTAGACAACAGTGCTGCTTTGAACATTTGTATATATATTTTTTGTGTTAATGTGGCTTTTATTTCTTTTGAGGATATACATAGTGGAATTGCTAGTTTATTTGGTAATTCTATTTTTAACAGTTTGAGGAACTGCAAAACTGTTTCCCAAAGAAGCTGCACCATTTTATAATCCCAACAGCAAGGTATGAAGAGTTCCAAATTCTCTACATTTTTGTCATCACTTATTAGTGTCTTTTTGATTGTACTATCCTAGTGGCTATGAAGTGGAATTTCTTTGTTGCTTTCATTTGCATTTACCTAAAAACCAAGGATACTAAGCACCTCTTATGTTCTTATTGGTTATTTACATTTCTTCTTTGGAGAAATGTCTTTTCACATCCTTGGCCCATTTTGTGTTGGGTTATTTATCTTTTGATTATTGAGTTGAGTTGATTATATGTTCTGGATACAAGTCCCTTATCAGATATAAAATTTGCAAATATTTTCTCTTATTCTGTAGGTTGTATTTTTTTACTTTCTCAAGGGTATGTTATATAGGATAAAAGTTTTCTTTTGATGAAGTGCAGTTTATCTGTTATTTTCTTCTGTAGCTCGTGTTTTGGTTTTGTATTAAGAAACCATTGCCTAATCCAAGGTTACAAAGATTTACTCCTATATTTCTATTTTAGCTCTCATAGTTATGTCCATGATCCATTTTTGTATTAATTTCAGTGTATGATATTAGGAAGGGACCCAATTTCACTTTTTTGTCTGCATGTATCTTGTTGCTCAGTACCATTTGTTGAAAAAGCTGTTCTTGGCATCCTTATAAAAAAATCAGTTGAATGGAGGTTCCTCAAGAAATGAAAAATAGAACTATCACATGATCAGTAACCACACTACTGGGTATTTACCCAAAGAATATGAAAACACTAATTTGAAAGGATACATGCACCCCTGTGTTTATTGCAGCTTTATTTACATTAGCCAAATCATGGAAGCAGTCCAAGTGTCCATTGGTAGGTGAATAGATAAAGATATGAATATATGTGTGTGTGTGTGTGTGTGTGTGTGTGTGTATATATATATATATATATATATTTTTTTTTTTTTTAAGCATAAGAGAGAATGAAATCTTGGTATTTTCAACAACATGGTTGGATCCAAAGAGTATAATGCTAAGCAAAATAAGCAAGTCAGAGAAAGACAAATGCCATATGATTTCACTCATATGTAGAATTTAAGAAAACAAAGAGAACAAAGGAAAAAAAAAAGAGACAAACCAAAAAACCAGACTCTTAACCATAGAGAACATAACAGATGATTACCAGAAGGGAGGTTTGTGAGGGGATGGGTGACATAGGTGAAGGGGATTGAAAGTACACTTATTTTGATGAGCACTGAGTAATATTTGGGATTGTTGAATCACTATATTGTACACCTGAAATTAATGTAACACTGTATGTTAACTGCACTAGAATTAAAATATGGTAAATAAATTGACCATAAATGTAGTGCTTTATTTCTGAATTCACAATCTCATTCCACTGATCTATGTATTTATTCTTATATAAGTAAAAGGCCCTTTTGATTAGTGTAGTTTTGTGGTAAGCTTTGAAAATGGGATGTGCTAAATCTTCTAATTCAGTTTTTCTATTTTTGATATTATATTTGTTATACAGGGTCCTTTGTAATTCCATATTAATTTTAGGATCAGCTTGTAAATTTTAGGGTCAGCTTGTAATTTAGGGTCAGCTGCAAAATGGCCAGTTGGATTTTGATAGGGATTGTTTTAAATGCATATATCAGTATGGAGACTATTGCCATCTCACCAAAACTGAATCATCTGGTTCCTGAAGAATAGAATGTTTCTCTACTATTTAGATCTTCATTAATTTCTTTCAACAATATTTTACAGTTTTCAGTTTATGTCTTGTACTTCTTTTGTTCAAGGGATGCCTAAGTAGTTTATTCTTTTGTTGCTGGTATAAATGAATTATTTTCTTAATTCACCTTTGAAACACTCATTTTTAGTGTATAAAAATATCATTGGTTTTTATATGTTGGTCTTCCATCCTGCATACTTTTTAAATTATTTATTCTAGCATCTTTTTTTGAGATTCCATTAGGTTTTCTTTATAGATAGAAAGCAGTCTGTAAATACAGATCTTCAGGGAAAACTTTCACTCTTTTGCTAACATTAAGTATGATATTAACTATGAGGGTTTTGTAGGTACCTTTTATCAGGTTGAAATATTTTAATATCTCTAATGATTTCTCACTGTAGTTTCTTTCAGTTATGTCTTTAGTGGTTGTTCCAGGGCTTACCATATTTATCTTAATTTATCAGAATCCACTTCAAATTTATACTAACTTAATTCTAGAGAGAGATAGAAATGTTGCTCCTACATAACTCTATTTTCCCTCTTTTTATGTTATTATTATACGTGGTAGATCTGATTACTTTACAAACCTATTAATGCAGTTTTATGTGTTAGCTTTTATATTAGTCCTTTAAAGAAGCTAAGAAAATGGCGTCTTCGTGGCTCAGTTGCTTAAGCTTTTGGCTTTGGTTCAGGTCATGATTCATGGGCTCAAGCTCCATGTTGGGCTCCCTGCTCAGTGGGGAGGTGGCTTCTCCCTCTCCTTCTGCCTTGCGGTCTGTGTCACTATCTCTATCTTTCTTTCTCAAATAAGTAAAATCTTAAAAAAAATAAAAAAGGAAGCTAAGAGAAGAAAGGGGAGCAAGTACCTATTTATAATGTTTGTTATATTAAACTTTTTTCCATTTTTTATCTCTTCATTTCTTCCTGAGGATCTAGTAACCATATGGTGTCATTTCTTACCCCAAAACAGCTTTAGTTTCACCCACCTCCTTTAAGCTGTTAGTGCTAAATATATTACATTTCTAAATGTTATAGGCCCAACAATACAATAATGTATGTATTACAGCTGTGTGTGTATGTACAGATATGTCTGTACATACACAGATATATCTGCACATACACACACAATTGCTTTTTAAATAAATTGAGAGAAAAGAGGTGGAGGAGTAAGCATTTATACTGTCTTCTATGATTACATAATTATCTTTACTGGTGGTCTCTGTTTTTCATATGGACTTGAATTTCTGTCTGGGTTTCCATGCTTTCTGCCTGAAGAACTTCCTTCAGTATTTCTTGGAAGAAGGTTCAGCTAACAATGAACTATCTCAGTTTTTGCTTTTGGAATTGTCTTCAATTCACCTTCATTTTTGAAACATACTTTTCCTGGATATAGCATTCTTGCTTGACAGATTTTTTTTTTTTAGCTATGGGGTGATAATTGATTATTTTACCCACCTCTTTCTGGATTATGTTCCTCATAAGATGTCAGTTGTTAGTCTTATTGGAGGGGGTCCATTGTAAATGATAAGCTGTCTTTTCTTGCTGCTTTCAAGGTTTTCTATTTGTTTTTAGTTATCGACATATTTATTATGATGTATCTGGGTGTGCATGTCTTTGTATTATTCTACTTGGAGTTTGTTGAGTCTCTCAGAGATGTAATTTAAACATTTTCATCACATTTGGAATTCAACTATTATTTCTTCAAATATATTTTTCTGTGCCTTTCTCTCCTGTATTTACAGTGCTCATTACAAATATGTTATTGTGCTATGGTTTTCTACATTTCTTTGCAGCTGTTTTTATTTTTCTTCTTTCCCTTTTCTCTTTATTTTTCAATGTGTAATCTTTATAGATCTATCAAGTTTACTAATTCTTTTTTTCTGCCACAACTCTTTTTTTACTCAGTGGAGCATTTTTGTAAATTTTTCATTTAAATTTTTGTAACTTTCAATTCCAGAATTTTCATTTTATTGCTTTTTAAAATTTCCACCTCTTTATTGTTATTCTCTATTTAATGAGACATTGCAATAATGCCCTCTTTTAATTCTTTAAACATAGTTTTCTCTATATATTGAACATATTTATACAATCTGATTTATAATTTTTGTCTGTTAAATCAATATTTGGGTTTTCCTCAAAGGCGAACAATATTGCCTGCTCTTTTTTTTCCTGTATATAGATCACATTTATCTGTTTCTCTGCAAATCATACATTTTTGTTGAAAAACGGATATATCAATGCATTTTAGCAACTCATGACATTGATACCTTTCCCGAAACCCCTAGGACTTTTTGTTCTGTTAGATAATATATTGTAGCAACTCTTCTGCAACGTGGAGCTGAGTAAAATGAGACAGGTTGTTTATCTACACTGCCTACAGTGAAACTTTAGTCCTAGACTTGGAGTTGGGGGAAGTGGGAGCCCCACCTTTGTGACAGAATCTACTCAGAGTGGAACTTTTATCATGCTGTTCTGGGTCTGGGGATGGGACTGACTCTTGGCTCAAATGCTGTAAACTCAGTGTTCTTACTAAGATTTATTAGGTTTTTTTGATTGAAATTTTATCTATTTTTTTACACGTCATTAGGATTCCTTGCAGAAATTTCAGTGGTTGCTTTATTATAATGTTTCCCAGGAAATAACTGCTTAGCTAAGAACAATGTTTGCCCAGCTCCTACCACTGCCATTCTAGAAATCCCACTTTTCTTATAGAAAAGAAAATAAATATAAAATGCAAAGGCATCTGCACTATGATATTTTTTTCTTTCCTTGGTATTCTAGAATGAGTTTGCTGACTACTGTTTAAACCATTTCCTTAAGTATTATTAGTTGCTACACTGCAGTAGCTATTTTAGTTTGCTGGGTAGTCTCCGGCAAATTAATATTCTAATACAGGAAATATTGCTTATTAGTACAGTTGGTGGTTTAACCCACACAGTTCATATGGATTTCATAAATTTTTATTAGAATGAATACCTTTTGGTCTTTGGCATAGTTTTCTAAATAAGACTTTTTTCCTCATTTTTGTGTGTTTTGGGGGGCTTTCTCCTATTATACAAAGATGTAGGAAAGAAGTATATATATTAAATGTTTGTTAAAATGTTTACATTCTTGCTTTCAGTATGTGTCCATTGAATAGAAAATTCAGTAGGTAAAAATAGACTGTTTACCAGAAGAACATATGTTAATCTTTTCTAGATATGAATGTGATATGGGAAAGAAGCGTTCTTTTAAAACCTCTTTAAAAGTGTTCATATTTTAATCTATTTGAAATTAGGAAATAAGGCTCTCTAAGGCTACCTTCAGGGATTTCTACCCTCTCAGGATATGAATGACAATTTTAAGGCAAAAAGAAATACACAAATTTCCTAAAGGAAAAAGAAAAATTGTAATTAATTAAAATGGCTAAATTCTTTGATAGCTTCAAAAGGAATTTCAATTAAAATGATAAATTAACAAGATTTTTGAGCAATATTAATTTAGAATTAAATGTACTTACTGATGTATAGAAACAGGAAGTTTGCCTTTGGTGCCACTTTAACATAGCCTGTGTATTTATTATAGTATAGACATGTGGTATGACAAATTAGAATATCAGAACCATAGAATTTTAAGAACCCTCAAATGCTAGATAAGACAATGTCCTCAGTGGTCACCTTTTTGAGAGAAAAACTCAGAAATCTCAGTGCTTTAACAAAATAGATATTTATTTCTTATATTTCTTATTCATGTGGAGATAGCTAAAACAGGAAGCCGATGTTCCTATATATGGTTATCCTTCCATGTTGTTGTTTTAGTTACTTTTTTTTTTTTTTGTACCTGCTCCCCTACAGAATTTCAGTCTTGAACACAAAGGGAAAAGCATAGATAATTATGTTGGAAGGTTTTATGGTCAGGTATTTCCTTTCTGATCATGTTCTATTGGTACATAGTCATACTTAAATTCAAAAAAGAGGCTGGGATATAAATACTATTTATGTGCCCTGGATGAAAAGAAAATAGGTTTGGTGAGCAGTTTTCCAGTCTACTGCATACTATGCTGTCTAGAGGCTTGACTTGTAGAAAGAAAATTTTTAAATCATCCACAATTCAAGAATTTGCATTCCACAGGAGACTGGAAAATGGTTGTGAGGTTTCATTTCTGTCCTTTACATGCTTCTGCATGCTTTAATTTAAAACTGTTTCTTAATTTTGATAACTAATAAGTGAGGAGCCATAAAAACAGAAAATATGGCCACTGGAAGGTATTTGCCTCCTTTTGCAGATGTGAACAAGAAAAAGTGACTTGACCAAGTCATAAAACTAATTAATGAAAGATACAAATTTTTTTAAATTCCCAACTGACAATAAGTAGTAAGACAATATAAGATAATAAGTAGAAAATTAGATTGGCCCAAAAGAAACATGGGTTTTACACTTGGATATGCCATAAACTTGGTGCATGAATCTGGATTCATGATTTTAATCTTGCATCTGAGACCTCATCTAAGGACAAGAGATCAGTATTTGTGGGGAATCTCCCTAATGAAGTTGAAGAATCTGCAGTTGAGGAAAACATTTTGGACTGTGAGAGATTTGTGGCAGTAAAGATTGTGACAGATCAAGTTACGGAATTTGGTAGAGAGTTTAATACGTGAGCATACAAATGCTATTCATCTTGCTCAGAAACTAAATGATTCTAAAGTGATGGGAAGAAAACTCAGTTATATGTTCTGTTAGTAAAAAAGGTTTAAAACAAATTTCAAATCCCAGTTTGTAAAGTGTCAGTAAATTTAAGCACAGACTTAATTTCCCTTCAAACATGTAGAAGGACATTCTAATTTTATTTTATTTTATTTTTAATTTTGGAAAAAAAGCTGTTCTCATTACGAAGAAAAAGAAGAGACAGAGGGAAAGTGGACAAACTAAGAAACAGGAAAACAGAAGTAGCATCTCAAGCTTTTTTCTTTTTTTTCCTTTCTCACTGAGTATTGTTAATAAAAGTGTGGTGAATCTCCCAACTCCCAAGAAAAAATGTTCTTTTTGCACCTTAACTTCTTCTTCTTCTTCATCAGTTCAATGAAAGATTTGAGGAGAATGTCTAAGTTTCACTTCAGATCTCTCATTTTATTATCCCTGAACCTAGTTGCCTATATTTTAAACCACAAAAATAGAGGCAGAAAGCATAAACATTAAGTAAAATGTATTTATATTCTCAAAAATTATGTTCTCATTTCATCTAGCTTATCCCCCAGTTCTTCCTGTGGATTAGTATCCTTTGAAAATTGAGGTATGTTTAAAATATGATTAATTTCTTAGTTTGTTCATGTTTTCCCATTGTGAATGGCCAGGAAAGCTCCAATTCATATCTCCTGTCAATGGGGAATACTCAGGCTGTCGCTTTATGAAGTTATCTGTAGAGGTGTGCCTGGTATCAAAGGAATACCCATTGAGTTAGTTTCTCTGTCCTAAAGTCTGAATTTAAAGATGGGAAACATTTAAAATATTTTACCCTATAGGAAAATATAGGTTTCTGAGTTAATATGAAATAAAAACTAAAAAATGAATAGTCCAGTGAATTTATTCTAAAGGCGTATTCAATAATGGTATTTTTCTTATACTCTGTTCAGTTTTATATTTCGATTTTAGTATTGACTAGCTTCTGTAGCTTTTAGAAAATTACATAGGGGGTAATACCTTCGCCTTGATCTCAGGCTTATGTCTTAAAGCTTTAAATTTGATTACCCTCATTATTCTTGGCTGATATAATTATAAATGTGATTAGTAGAAATAAAATACAATCATACTGTTTATAAAGCCAACCTGTGATTTTTCCACCTCAAAAATTCACCAGATGACTTTTCTGAGCAAGGTGCTGCTTATATTTCTTTTAATTCTTTTCTCCCCACAGTTATCCATCCCTTTAAAACCCATAGGTCAGGGATGCCTGGGTGGCTCAGTGGGTTAAAGCCTCTGCCTTTGGCTCAGGTCATGATCCTAGAGTCCTGGGATCCAGCCCTGCATCAGGCTCTCTGCTCAGCGGGGAGCCTGCTTCCTCCTTTCTCTCTGCCTGCCTCTTTGTCTACTTGTGATCTCTGTCTGTCAAATAAATAAATAAAATCTAAAAAAAAAACAACCTATAGGTCAACTCATCACTTTCCTATTTCATCTCCTCTTTGGGGCATTTCATTTTTCTTAATACTAAATCAATATTGATATTGCTGGTTACATTATTATTATTTTGTTATGATAAATTATAAGTTTTATAAACATGTAGTTTCTACATTTTGTTACACTCTGGTGATACCAAGATAAATGAAATGCAGTTTCTGGTGACTCAATTTAGGATCAAGATAGACATCTTAACAGATAATTGCAATGAAATGTGGTGAGTACTATGAAAGAATATATTCACCCTTAACTATAGAAGCATCTGGGATTGCTACTTGAACAATAGTTTCCCAGATGGATTATGAGTATCCCTAGTAGGAAATAATCAGAGAGAAAGACAAGTTCTGCATTCCAGGGAGAAGGAGCAGTAAACTCAGATACTAGCAGTGAATAATATCATATGAATGCAAGCAGTATAGTGGAAGTAGAATTGCTTAGGTGCAGTGGTCTGCTGGAGCTGATTCCTACTGGCTTCTAAGAACTAATTGTGTCCAGCTTTTCCCAACATCACCTCCAATGGTATCACTTTGTTAGCACAAAGGTCATACTGGGAGCACCAAGATTCCACTGCTTTGGTAATAAAATGTTTTTAATAAAATTATACATTAGGATTATGCAGAAAACATGCAAAACAATGTCCAAGCCACTATGGGCATAAGGCTAAAAGTCTGTATTTCTGACAAGTTCACCAGGAATATTTATATACTCTAAATCTTGGGAAGCACTGATAAACGTGTGATGGAAAACTGTTTAGGATTCTGACTCTGATGATTTGTAGTAGGAATGAAACTGGTGACCTGAAAACTAGTAATTTTGCATAATTCATAAAACAATGAAGAAGCTCTTCTTTTTGGGGGGGGATTCTAAAATTGATTGCTGAAGAGGCTGTGAAAAGGAATGGAGCACCTCAAAAACAGATGTAGTGCCTGTTTGTGCTGAGGAGTTTCAGAGATTGAAGAAAAGTAAAGGGGGTAATCTGAAAGGAAGTCACTTCTAATTTTCCCCAGGTCCCACAAGATGTTTCCTACAGCATGAAGGAGGAAGGAAGCATTTGTCTGCTTTATTACAGTATAATGGTAATAAGTGTCGACCATTGTCAAAGTCTAGAATGCTTATAGAAGGAGAATTTAGAGGAGAGGAATGGAGGACCCTCTAATTATCAATACAGAATATACCTAGTTGAAGTGCGCAATGTATTGCTTTGGCAATATAACAAGACTGTGCTCAAGCCAAGCTGGAAAAGAGCTGTCAACACTTTATAAACTGTTGAAATAACTTCTTTATCAGTAGAGCATTGCATTGTCTCGCCACTTAACTTTCACAACTTTATCTTCTTTGAACTATTTAATTTCTTATTATGATCTTGAGTGCTTGGCAGATAGATGTGTATAAAACGACATAATGGATCTTTTATGGGCTATTCAACTGGTGATCTTTGAACTCATATTGCTAAGTAGTGTGTGGAAAAATAAGCCATTTTAGCACAATTTTAAAAGCAATCTGCATTTCAAAACCATCCTGATGGTGTATTTTTTGGGTCTAGTAAGACATTATACATTGTTAAACTTGTAAAAAAATGATATGAGGATCTGTCAAGTTTAGAAAGGAGCGATTATATTCCATTCAGGTCACTGGCCATAAATTTCATGACTGAGTTCTGGTATATTACCTTTCTACAGTCATTTTGGTTGTACTTAGGGGTCTAAAAAGATTCAAATTAAGTAAACTGATAATGTAACTATACTCCAGATGAATTGGTTTAAGCAGTAAAGCCATAGATTGAAGAACTTTTACACAGGTAAAGATTAGGATGTCACATACCACCTTCCAACTGTACTCATCTTTATAAGTATAGAGTTTCTGAATGTCTGTGTAGTGGGAATGGAAATACTCTGTAGTTATATAAAACTCTTCTTCTCTGGGGGCACCTGGATGGCTCAGTTGAATGTCCAACTCTTGGTTTTCACTCAGATTGTGATCTCATGAGTCATGGGATTGAGCCCCATGTCAGGCTCTGTGCTCAGTGGAGACTCTGCTTGAAGATTCTCTCCCTCTGCCCCCTCCCCATATGCATGCATGTACATATTGTCTCTCTATCTGTCAAATAAATAAATAAATCTTAAAAGACAAAACAAAACAAAACTTTTTTTCTGGATAATCCTCCACCACTAAGGAAGGGAATGGGCCAAGATAATATTATTCTAAACTGTCAGGAGCCTATCAATATCCAGGACAAGATTAGAAAAAAATCATGTTAGAACTGTAAGAATGCAAGCAGTGTCTGATTGGATCAGTTAAGAGTAGGATTCTTGGTTTAGGCTTAGGTCATGATTTCAGGTTTCTGGGATCTAGCCCTGCATCTGGCTGCATGCTCAGTGGGAAGTCTTCTTCCCATCTCTCTCTCCCTCTGCTCCTCCCCCCACTTGTCCTCTTTCTCTCTTTTTCAAATAAATAAATAAATCTTAAAACAAAACAAAACAAAACAACAACAACAACAACAACAACAAACTGTAAAGAACCTGGGATCTTACCATGCTTTTAGCTAAAAAATTTTCCTGCTCTGGGTTCACGGATGCTGCCAGAATATAGCTCCTGAGTTAGAGAAAAATAACTTTATTACTCACAACCCAGTAGGCAGCATGAGTTTCAACTTTTGCTTGGTTCCCTATGTACCCTGTGATGGATAGACCCTAAGGTGGCCCTTTCCCCCACGAACAGTGATTCCTATCTCCTGATGTTCAGACTTACATGTAAGTCTGCGCTCGAGTATGGGAGGGTTCTACGACTTGCTTTTATCTGATAAAATATAGTAAATGCCATAAGATGTCCTATTACATTATGATTAGGTTACGTTAAATGGCAAAGGTGATGACCCATCACCCCTATAATTACAGTGCCTTACATAAGACTCTATTTTGGCAGATTGCAGCTGAAAACTAATCCAGTTTATAGGCTTGATGAAGCAAATGACCAGATTAGAGAACCCACTTGTCAAGAACTGCAGATGGCCTATATGAACTGTGGGAAGCACCCAGACAACAGCAAGTAAAACCTAGGGCCTTCAGTTGTATAGCCACAAGTAACTACCAGTAACCTGAATGAAAGCGGAAACAGATTCTTCTGTCAGGTCTCAGATGACAGGGAACCCTGTCTGGCACCTGGATTGCAGCCTTATAATACTCTGAGCAAAGGATCAAGTTAAGCTGTGCCCAGATCCTTAACCCACAGAAAGTGTGAGGTAACTGCATTTGTTTTAAGCTCCTATATTTGTGATAATTTGTTATGTCATTACAGAAAACACTGCTGACGACCCCTGGGAGCAATGCAGAAACAGACCTAGGTAGATGGTGCACACATAGTGGGTTCCTGTCATAGCTGATGAACCCTGAGATTAGGAAACTAATCACAAGGAACTTTTAGCAAACCTGCCTAAATTTTCTCTTTAGAAGGACCCATTAGGGGCGCCTGGGTGGCTCAGTGGGTTAAAGCCTCTGCCTTCGGCTCAGGTCATGGTCCCGGGTTCCTGGGATCGAGCCTCACATTGGGCTCTCTGCTCAGTGGGGAGCCTGCTTCCCCCTCTCTCTCTCTGCCTGCCTCTCTGCCTGCTTGTGATCTGTCTGTCAAATAAATAAATAAAATCTTTAAAAAAAAAAAAAAAGAAGGACCCATTACCTTTATAATGCTGAATGGTGAACAGATCTGCTCTGTGACCACAAGGAAGACACAATCTTCTTTTTCTAGGGTTGTTTGCTTTTTTCTTGAGAAAGTAGTCCAAGACAACTCTTGTCACAAGTTTCACTACGTAGAGTTGTTGCCAATAGCTCCGAGGTTCTTTAGCATTCTAGGAGAATTTCCATATACTCAGCAGTATATAGTTGTGTGGGGGAGACCACAATTATGTCTCATTCATTCCAAAATGTCCATTTGGGGCAGTAAAATGGGAGAGAAGTAACTGAGCCTATTATATAAAATAATATTTAGTTATCTGTAGTTTTTCCCTTGATAAATTTAAGTTATAGTCACTGCTGCTAATATTCAGGTAATATTCTGCTCTGGTGTGAGAAAAGCTATGGGAATGTGCATGAACTTAAACACATCCATAAAAAGATAAAGGGAGAATTTTATGCTCTAACTGCTTCAAATGTAAAGAAGATATAAATGTATTTTCCCCTTTCTAGTACTCAAAATATTAGTATTTAGGATATATAAACATAAGAATCTGAAGCTATTACAGATATTAATAAACTTCAGTAAAGTCATTTCAGTTAAAACATTTTAAGCTATACCCGGGGCTAATAATACATTATATGTTTATTAAAAATTTTTTAAAAATTAAAAAATAAAAAATAAAAAAAATAAAAAAATTAAACCCAAAAAAACCATTTTAAGCTATAAATATTCAGTTTTTCAAGAGTTTCTAACATTTTTAATACAGAGAATTAGTAGATCATGACATTATTGATGAACTTAAATTCTGGGGTGCTTGATCAGGAGGGCTGGGATATCAGACTATATAAGTGAGAGTTTACTGGTTTGGGAATATTCATTCATGATGCAGGATTTAAGATTCTGTGAGAATCTCGGGAAATGATGTGAACTCTATTGGAATAATAGTTGGCAGTATAGAAAAAGTGATGGCTGAAGTGAGCACCCAAGAATGGAGTTACTCAACTTGTACCCTCAGAAGAAATTTAAAAAATGGATGATTTGTAAGCTAAGGAAGTTGTCATTAAAAATGTTTAAAATTCTTTCCTAGTTTCTGGACTTCAGACAATTTTGATTAAGGATCCACTTGTTAAAGGGACTGTCAGGTCCTTTGACAAAATAATTCTGTAATACATTGGCAATGTACAAGATAAAGATTGACTCAGTCTTTTCCCAGTCATTTACTCAGTTTAAATTTACAATGGAAAAAGAATTTTCAGACATTTTGAGGACTAATGTACTTTCGTATTCAGAGATTTAAAACATCACTATGTCCTATTTATTTACTTATTTATTTATTTTGAGTGTGGCATATGAAGGTTAGTTAAAAGGGTAGAACACTGGGTAATATGCAGCTCATATTAAATTCAGAGAGCCATCCTAATGGACTAATATAAAGTTAGGATAGTATACTTGATTGTTTGCGCAACCCCCATGTGGGGATCTTGGCATGAGGTAAGAACTATATAGTGGGACAAACCAAATAGAAGCCCCTGCAACCCCCATCAGGGACAAAAGTGTTACAACCTGGAGAGGTTGAAAAAATTAGTACCACCTTTAAGGATTTTTTTTTTTTAATTTTTTTTTTCAGCATAACAGTATTCCTTGTTTTTGCACCACACCCAGTGCTCCATGCAATCCGTGCCCTCCCTAATACCCACCACCTGGTTCCCCCAACCTCCCACCCCCCCACCTCCTCAAACCCTTAAGATTGTTTTTCAGAGTCCGTAGTCTCTCATTGTTCAACTCCCCTTCCAATTTCCCCCAACTCCCTTCTCCTAACTCTCCATGTCCTCCATGCTATTTGTTATGCTCCCCAAATAAGTGAAACCATATGATAATTGACTCTCTCTGCTTGACTTATTTCACTCAGCATAATCTCTTCCAGTCCCATCCATGTTGCTACAAAAGTTGGGTATTCATCCTTTCTGATGGAGGCATAATACTCCATAGTGTATATAGACCACATCTTCCTTATCCATTCGTCCGTTGAAGGGCATCTTGGTTCTTTCCACAGTTTGGCAACCATGGCCATTGCTGCTATAAACATTGGGGTAAAGATGGCCGTTCTTTTCACTACATCTGTATCTTTGGGGTAAATGCCCAGTAGTGCAATTGCAGGGTCATAGGGAAGCTCTATTTTTAATTTCTTGAGGAATCTCCACACTGTTCTCCAAAGTGGCCACACCAACTTGCATTCCCACCAACAGTGTAAGAGGGTTCCCCTTTCTCCACATCCCCTCCAACACATGTTGTTTCCTGTCTTGCTAATTTTGGCCATTCTAACTGGTGTAAGGTGATATCTCAATGTGGTTTTAATTTGAATCTCCCTGATGGTTAGCGATGGTGAACATTTTTTCATGTGTCTGATAGCCATTTGTATGTCTTCATTGGAGAAGTGTCTGTTCATATCTTCTGCCCATTTTTTGATATGATTATCTGTTTTGTGTGTGTTGAGTTTGAGGAGTTCTTTATAGATCCTGGATATCAATCTTTTGTCTGTACTGTCATTTCCAAATATCTTCTCCCATTCCGTGGGTTGCCTCTTTGTTTTGTTGACTGTTTCCTTTGCTGTGCAGAAGCTTTTGATTTTGATGAAGTCCCAAAAGTTTATTTTGGCTTTTGTTTCCTTTGCCTTTGGAGACATATCTTGAAAGAAGTTGCTGTGGCTGATATCGAAGAGATTACTGCCTATGTTCTCCTCTAGGATTCTGATGGATTCCTGTCTCACGTTGAGGTCTTTTATCCATTTTGAGTTTATCTTTGTGTACGGTGTAAGAGAATGGTCGAGTTTCATTCTTCTACATATAGCTGTCCAGTTTTCCCAGCACCATTTATTGAAGAGACTGTCTTTTTTCCTCTGTATGTTTTTTCCTGTTTTGTCGAAGATTAACTGACCATAGAGTTGAGGGTCCATATCTGGGCTCTCTACTCCGTTCCACTGGTCTATGTGTCTGTTTTTATGCCAGTACCATGCTGTCTTGGTGATCACAGCTTTGTAGTAAAGCTTGAAATCAGGTAACGTGATGCCGCCAGTTTTATTTTTGTTTTTCAACATTTCCTTAGCGATTCAGGGTCTCTTCTGGTTCCATACAAATTTTTGGATTATTTGCTCCAGCTCTTTGAAGAATACCGGTGGAATTTTGATCGGAATGGCATTAAAAGTATAGATTGCTCTAGGCAATATAGACATTTTAACAATGTTTATTCTTCCGATCCAAGAGCATGGAATGGTCTTTCATCTTTTTGTGTCTTCTTCAATTTCTTTCATGAGTGTTCTGTAGTTCCTCGAGTACAGATCCTTTACCTCTTTGGTTAGGTTGATTCCCAGGTATCTTATGGTTCTTGGTGCTATAGTAAATGGAATCATTTCTCTAATTTCCCTTTCTGTATTTTCATTGTTAGTGTTTAAGAAAGCCACTGATTTCTGTACATTGACTTTGTATCCTGCCACGTTACTGAATTGCTGTATGAGTTCTAGCAGTTTGGGGGTGGAGTCTTTTGGGTTTTCCATATAAAGAATCATGTCATCTGCGAAGAGAGAGAGTTTGACTTCTTCATTGCCAATTTGGATACCTTTTATTTCTCTTTGTTGTCTGATTGCTGTTGCTAGGACTTCTAATACTATGTTGAACAAGAGTGGTGAGTGGGCATCCTTGTCGTGTTCCTGATCTCAGTGGGAAGGCTGCAAGCGTTTTCCCATTGAGGATGATATTTGCTGTGGGTAGTGAGGTAGAAACCAGAGATACAGTAGAACGTATCAATGAAACTAGAAGCTGGTTTTTTGAAAGAATCAATAAGATCGATAAACCATTGGCCACACTAATCCAAAAGAAAAGAGAGAAAGCCCAAATTAATAAAATTATGAGTGAAAAGGGAGAGATCACAACTAACACCAAGGAAGTAGAAACAATCATCAGAAGTTATTATCAACAGTTATATTCCAATAAGCTAAGCAACCTAGATGAAATGGATGCATTCCTGGAAAACTGTAAACTCCCAAAATTGAACCAGGAAGAAATCGACAACCTAAATAGACTGATATCTAGTAACGAGATTGAAGCAGTGATCAAAAACCTCCCAAAAAACAAGAGCCCAGGACCTGATGGATTCCCTGGGGAATTCTACCAAACTTTCAAAGAAGAAATAACACCTATTCTCCTGAAGCTGTTTCAAAAAATTGAAGCAGAAGGAAAACTTCCAGACTCTTTCTATGAAGCCAGCATTACCCTGATCCCCAAACCAGGCAAAGACCCTACCAAAAAGGAGAATTTCAGACCAATATCACTGATGAATATGGATGCTAAGATTCTCAACAAGATCCTAGCAAACAGGATCCAACAGCACATTAAAAAGATTATCCACCATGACCAGGTGGGATTCATCCCTGGGCTACAAGGATGGTTCAACATTCGCAAATCAATCAATGTGATAGAACAAATCAATAAGAGAAGAGAGAAGAACCACATGGTCCTCTCAATTGATGCAGAAAAAGCATTTGACAAAATCCAGCATCCGTTCCTGATTAAAACGCTTCAAAGTATAGGGATAGAGGGAACATTCCTGAACTTCATCAAATCTATCTATGAAAAACCCACCTTTAAGGATTTAAAGTCTTGGTCCTCTTCATATTTCCATTAAGTTCACCAATATTCACCAATATTTTGCTAAACCAGGTTGATCCTTGTAGATGATAGTACATTATCACAAACTCACCTAGCAGTAGCCTCCATTGCAACTGCAATTGCCAGACATGGTATTTGTGCTAGAGCTGAGGTAACATGGCATCAGCACATGAAGCAGTCATAGATTTAACAAATGTGCTGTTTTCTATCCATATTGAAAAAAGTTTAGAAACATTGCATTCACATATGCTTGCCATTGGTATATATTCACAGTTTTTTTCAGGTCTATGTTAACTCTTGTGCCCATTAATAGTACAGTCCCAAAAGATTTGGACCATCCAGATACCAGGTAGAACTAGGTCCATTGAACATATGACAGTTTATTAAAGGTGCTAGGTAAATACGTGGCTCACAAATTGAAGGCTTTGGCAAGACAACGGATATTCTAAGAGTGAGAGATGAACTCTGTAAAGTCTCAAAAACTTACTATATCAGTAAACTTTTTAGGGTTCACTGGCTAGAAGTTTTCCAGGATATCCCATCCAAATTAAGAGCATCTTCCATCCCTTTGCAAGTAGCCCTGCAACTTGGGACAAACAACCCGAAAATTTCTGGGTGATTAGATGTATTAGTGAAGTTTATGGCAAGTTCCCATGAAAGAATCACAAAATAATCTCCCGAGGTTCTAACTTAAGCTAATTCCATCTGCCATAGAGAATTTTACATCTACTAAAAACCACTCTAGTAAGTGCGCTCAGAAAGAGATGGACTGTCTGGCTATGAAACAGTGATATGGGTCTATAGCTGTCCATAATAAGCTGGATTCTGGAAGATCCACCAAGTCATACAGTTGGTCAAGCTCAGAAATAATCCAGTGTCAGCTGGAAGTGGTATAAATGGAATTAAGCATGAGCCAGAAAGAGGACATGAACATGCTTTATGAACTGGTAGCCCAGAACCCATGCCATTGACAGCTTATGCTCATTCTCCCACTCTCAACTCACACCTATGATATGTAGAATTTTATACAATTCAGCTGTGGAGGAAGGAAGGAGCTTGGTTCCTGGATAGGTCAGATTAGAATGTGAATTTAAGGCAAAAAATGGATAGCAGCTGCACTGGAGACTCACTCATGGATGGCTATGAATAACTTTGTAAAGGAAATTTTACCGAGGCAATATACCTAGGTGGTCATCTACTTTGTTTAGAAGTGGTTTTAAGTTAAAAAAAGAAAAAGAAGAAAGAAAGAAAGAGAAAGAAAGAAAGAAAGAAAGAAAGAAAGGAAAGAAGGAAGGAAGGAAGAAAGAAAGAAAGAAAGAAAAAGAAAGAAAGAAAGAAAGAAAGAAAGAAAGAAAGAAAGAAAGAAAGAAAGAAA
>NW_019154099.1:14681698-14688541 GCF_002288905.1 Enhydra lutris kenyoni | reverse complement strand
AGGAAAAAAAAAGAAGTGGTTATAAGTTAGAATATATATATTGGCCTGTGAATACAGCTCATTTCCTGACCTACTACTTAGAGACCTGCAGAAAGACTGCAAGATTAAGGACAGAGCAGTTTTAGATCAAAAGTGTGCAAATGTACATATGCAAGTGGACAGAATGTATGAAGTTCTTTGTATCATATTAACATCTTCCAGAGACCATCCGCCATAGGCGTTAAGATTGTACAACCAGTTAGGATGATTCAGTCACCTGTTGATGCCAGTGAGTTTCTAATATCAGCCACAGTGGAAATAAATAGAACTTGGCCATGGTGGCAGGGATGCTGTTTCAGTGGCCTGATACCATGGGCTCGGACTTAACAAAACTGATCTAACTATTGCCATTGCTGAGTGTCCGACCAGTCAGTAATAGAGATTCTAAGCCCCCAATGTGGCACAAGCCCTTAAGAAGATAAAAAGCTCCCACTTTGGCAAGCTGACAACATTGGTCCTATTCTACCCTGGAAGGGTAAAAGAGACATACTTCATTCATTCAGATAGGAAAAGAGACATACTAGGTGTCAACTAGCACTAGTATTAGGGAGCTTACAGAGCCTTTGATCCAATGACATGGGGTTCCATAAAATTTCACTTTTAACCATTTTATTTAAAGAGGATGTGTAGAAATGAGCCATGACTATGGAATCAACTGGTCATTCTATCAGATGACCTAGAAGCTGTTGGACTGATAGAAGATTGGAATGATCTGCTGATGGCAAGGCTAAACTGGCAACTCAGATGTAACAACTTTAAGAGGATCAGGCATCATCCTCCAGGATGCAGTATACATCTTGAAGTATAGAGGTTTATATGGGCTGTGTACTTAATAGGAGGAATTCATGGATCTGACCTTTACATGGAAAAAGGAATGGCCATAAAAAAAAAAGATTAAATAAATAAATAAATAAATAAAATAAAAGGAATGGCCAACTTTACCATAATTTACAGTGGTGCCTTAAGGAAGATTTGTTTCCTATCCCTGCAAATCTGTGTTCTGTAAGATCAGAAACTCTAGGTCTGAATGGAGGAAAGGTTTCAGTCAAATGAAACAACAGCAGTTCTAAGAGTGTGGCTTCAGGTTAAAATCCTATATGACTTTCCGACCCAGTTATAGGCAATTACAAAGGCTGTGTTTGGCCCACCTCTTGGGAGAAAGCCCTACCCACACTATACCTAAACCACAGCCATGCCTTAAGGGAGTTACTTTCAAGGACTCCACTCCTTCCCCCAGGCCACCCTTCTATATCTATATACCTAGACTAATAACCTCCATTCAGAGTCAACGGAGACACTTTTCCTTCACCTCCTTATTAAGAGATCTTTACAAGACACTTTTCTCCACTCTGACTCTTCACTTTTGTACACCTAATCCTTCTCCCTCTTCTCTTTTGTAACCTCTGGTTATAAAAGACGGCAAGACTGTTTGGTTCAGGATTCCTTGACAGTGAGATAGTTTCCTCATCTGCACTGATATACTTGATTCTCACCTGGTGCCCTTCTGTTGGGAAAAAAATGGAACATTGGTAAGCCAGTACCTACTTTTTCCCTTGCTTACACTGTCATATCCAGTGAATAAAGGCTTGATTGTTATTTTCAATTTGGCTAATTGTTCCTTTGACCACATTGACGCCTGACAGCTCAGTATCTGAGCACCTGGGACTTCACACAAAAGACCCAAAGTCAACAATAGAACGAACAATTTGTCAGGGGTAATTGACCCTGATCAGCAGGAGGTAGAACTGCCGTTACACAGTGTAGTTGTGGAGAATATATTTGGTACCCTGATAACCCCTTTGAATGCCTTTTGGTATATTCTTGCCCAATTTTGATGGAAAATGAATAAATATATTAACTCAGCCTGAGAAAGGCATGGTGAACCCCTGGGCATGAGGGCCTGTGTCATGTCATCAGAGACTAGTCTACGACTGGCATAGCACATACTAGAAGCTGAGGGGGAAAGGGACTGAAAAAGAATAAGGTAAAGGTATCTGTTGCAACACTAACACACTGGGAGGTATTCTTTGTCTTACAAATCTACTTCTCATATTCCCCATACAGAGGCATGTTAGAACCCTGGAAAAACTGCTGCAAATTTGTATATGAAGTGGGTCCGAGCAGTGCAAGGGATGCACTTTGGTGGAGACTGTAATGTACCCTGGATTCCTATTGCAAGAAGGAGAGAAGGGCAGCTGAGGGTTCTGTTGGAAGGTAGTTTTCAATACCCTGCTCTTCTAGGGGTTGGTGGTTGTAGGCATCTGCACTTTCCAAGTCACAGTCTTCTCATATAGCCTATATCAAATGACTTATATAGGTACTGTATAAAGGTCTAGCTCTTTTGGCTCCAAATAGGATAACTTTGATAGATCATACTAGTTCCAGAGATGGTCATGGGTTGACTGTTAAGATTGTTTCCTCTGAAAAACACTGCTTCTTTCCCCTTTGTCCTGCAGTCATCGATTCCAAGGACACTCCTTAACACAGTCTGCACAGTGATTTCCAGAGTGAGTCTGCTTGTTGCATTGTTCGTGTCATTTTTTAAATTAAATTTAAAAAATAATCACTTATTTAACTATAGGAATCTTAATAAAATAGGAAGAGTGAAAAAATACATTTTATTTAAAATGTAATAATGCTATTTTATAGCTTTATGAGATTTTTTAATATTTTATTTATTTATTTATTTATTTATTTATTTATTTATTTATAATTAACGTATAGTGTATTATTAGCCCCAGAGGTACAGGTCTATGAATCACAAGGTTTACACACTTCACAGCACTTACCATAGCACATACCTTCCCCAATGTCCATAACCCCACAGCCCTCACCCTACCCCCTTCCCCCAGCAACCCTCAATTTGTTTTGTGAGATTAAGAGTCTCTTACGGTTTGTCTCCCTCCCGATCCCATCTTGTTTCATTTATTCTTTTCCTACCCCCCAAGCCCCCACGTTGCATCTCCACTTTTATCAGGGAGATCATATGATAGTTGTCTTTCTCCAATTGACTTATTTCACTAAGCATAGTACCCTCTAGTTCTATCCATGTTGTTGTAAATGGCAAGATTTCATTTCTTTGATGGCTGCATAGTATTCCATTGTATATATATACCACCTCTTCTTTATCCATGCATCTGTTGACGGACATCTAGGTTCTTTCCATAGTTTGGCTATTGTGGACATCGCTGCTATAAACATTTGGATGCACATGCCCCTTTGGATCACTGCATTTGTATCTTTAAGGTAAATACCCAGTAGTACAATTGCTGGGTCGAGGGTAGCTCTATTTTCAACTTTTTGAGGAATCTCCATGCTGTTTTCCAGAGTGGCTGCACCAGCTTGCATTCCCACCAACAGGGTAGGAAGGTTCCCTTTCTCTGCTTCCTCGCCAGCATCTGTCATTTCCTGACTTGTTAATTTTAGCCATTCTGACTGGTGTGAGGTGGTATCTCATTGTGATTTTGATTTGTATTTCCCTGATGCTGAATGATGTGGAGCACTTTTTCATGTGTCTGTTGGCCATCTGGATGTCTTCTTTGCAGAAATGTCTGTTCATGTTCTCTGCCCATTTCTTGATTGGATTATTTGTTCTCTGGGTGTTAAGTTTGATAAGTTTTTATAGATTTTGGATACTAGCCCTTTATCTAGTAGGTTGTTTGCAAATATCTTCTCCCATTCCGTCAGCTGTCTTTGGGTTTTGTTGATTGTTTTATTTGCTGTGCAAAAGCTTTTGATCTTGATGAAGTCACAATAGCTCACTTTTGCCCTTGCTTGCCTTGCCTTTGGCGATGTTCCTAGGAAGAAGTTGCTGCGGCTGAGGTTGAAAGAGGTTGCTGCCTGTGTTCTCCTCAAGAATTTTGATGGATTCCTTTCTCACATTGAGGTCCTTCATCCATTTTGAGTCTGTTTTCATGTGTGGTGTAAGTAAATGATCCAGTTTCATTTTTCTGCATGTGGCTGCCCAATTTTCCCAACACCATTTGTTGAAAAGACTGTCTTTTTTCCATTGGACATTCTCTCCTGCTTTGTCGAAGATTAGTTGACCATAGAGTTGAGGGTCTATTTCGGGCTATCTGTTCTGTTCCATTGATCTATGTGTCTGTTTTTGTGCCAGTACCATACTGTCTTGATGATGACAGCTTTGTAATAGAGCTTGAAGTCTGGAATTGTGATGCCACCAACTTTGGCTTTCTTTTTCAATATTCCTCTGGCTATTTGAGGTCTTTTCTGGTTCCATATAAATTTTAGGATTATTTGTTCCATTTCTTTGAAAAAAAAATGGATGGGATTTTGATAGGGATTGCATTAAATGTGTAGATTGCTTTGGTAGCATAGACATTTTCATAATATTTGTTCTTCCAATCCAGGAGCATGGAACATTTTTCCATTTCTTTGTGTCTTCCTCAATTTCTTTCATGAATACTTTATAGTTTTCTGAGTATAGATTCTTAGCCTCTTTGGTTAGGTTTATTCCTAGGTATCTTATGGTTTTGGGTGCAATTATAAGTGGGATTGACTCCTTAATTTCTCTTTCTTCTGTCTTATTGTTGGTGTAAAGAAATGCAACTGATTTCTGTGCATTAATTTTATATTCTGACAGTTTACTGAATTCCTGTACAAGTTCTAGCAGATTTGTAGTGGAGTCTTTTGGGTTTTCCACATATAGTATCATATCTGCAAAGAGTGATAGTTTGACTTCTTCTTTGCCAATTTGGATGCCTTTGATTTCTTTTTGTTATCTGATTGCTGAGGCTAGGACTTCTAGTACTATGTTGAATAGCAGTGGTGATAATGGACATCCCTGCAGTGTTCCTGACCTTGGCGGAAAAGCTCTCAGTTTTTCTTCATTGAGAATGATATTTGCTGTGGGTTTTTCATAGATGGCTTTGATAATATTGAGGTATGTGCCCTCTATCCCTACAGTTCGAAGAGTTTTGATCAGGAAAGGATGCTGTACTTTGTCAAATGCTTGTTCAGTATCTATTGAGAATATCATAGAGTTCTTGTTCTTTCTTTTATTAATGTATTGTATCACACTTATTGATTTGTGGATGTTGAACCAACCTTGTAGCCCTGGGATAAATCCTACTTGATCGTGGTGAATAATCCTTTCAATATACTGTTGGATCCTATTGGCTAGTATTTTGGTGAGAATTTTCGCATCTGTGTTCATCAAAGATATTGGTCTGTAATTCTCTTTTTTGATGGGATCCTTGTCTGGTTTTGGGATCAAGGTAATGCTGGCCTCATAAAATGAGTTTGGAGGTTTTCCTTCCATTTCTATTTTTTTGAAACAGTTTCAGAAGAATAGGAATTAATTCTTCTTTAAATGTTTGGTAGAATTTCCCTGGGAAGCTGTCTGGCCCTGGGCTCTTGTTTGTTGGGAGATTTTTGATGACTGTTTCAATCTCCTTACTGGTTATGGGTCTGTTCAGGTTTTCTATTTCTTTCTGGTTCAGTTGTGGTAGTTTATGTGTCTCTAGGAATGCATCCAATTCTTCCAGATTGTCAAATTTGCTGGTGTATAGTTGCTCATAATATGTTCTTATACTTGTTTGTATTTTTTTGGTGTTGGTTGTAATCTCTCCTCTTTCTTTCATGATTTCATTTATTTGGGTCCTTTCTCTTTTCTTTTTGGTAAGTATGGCCAGGAGTTTATCAATCTTATTAATTCCTTCAAAGAACCAGCTCCTAGTTTCATTGATTTGTTCTGTTGTTTTTTTGGTTTCTATTTCATTGATTTCTGCTCTGATCTTTATGATTTCTCTTTTCCTGCTGGGTTTAGGTTTTCTTTGCTGTTCTTTCTCCAGCTCCTTCAGGTAGAGGGTTAGGGTGTATATTTGAGACCTTTCTTATTTCTTAAGAAAGACTTGTATCACTGTATACTTTCCTCTCAGGACCACCTTTGCTGTGTCCCACAGATTTTGAACTGTTGTGTTTTTATTATCATTTGTTTCCATTAATTTTTTCAATTCTTCTTTAATTTCCTGGTTGACCCATTCATTCTTTAGAATGATCCTCTTTAGTCTCTATGTATTTGGGTTCTTTCCAAACTTCCTCTTGTGATTGATTACTAGCTTCAGAACATCGTGGTCTGAAAATAAGCAGGGAATGAGTGCAATCTTTGGGTACTGGTTGAGACCTGATTTAGGACTGAGGATGTGATCTATTCTGGAGAATGTTCCATGTGCACTAGAGAAGAATGTGTATTCTGTTGCTTTGGGATGGAATGTTCTGAATATATCTGTGATGTCCTTCTGTTCCAGTGTGTCATTTAAGGCCTTTCTTTCCTTGTTGATCTTTTGCTTGGATGATCTGTCCATTTCAGTGAGGGGGGTGTTAAAGTCCCCTACTATTATTATATCATTGTCGATGTGTTTCTCTGATTTTGTTATTAATTGGTTTATATAGTTGGTGGCTCCCATGTTAGGGGCATAGATATTTAAAATTGTTAGATCTTCTTCTTGGACAGACCCTTTGAGTATGATACAGTGTCCTTCCTCATCTCTTATTATAGTCTTTGGCTTAAAATCTAGTTGATCTGATATAAGGATTGCCACCCCAGCTTTCTTTTGATGTCCATTAGCATGGTAAATTGTTTTCCACCCCCTCACTTTAAATCTGGAGGTGTCTTTGGGTCTAAAATAAGTTTCTTGTAGACAGTATATTGATGGGTTTTGTTTTTTTATCCATTCTGATACCCTGTGTCTTTTGATTGGGGCATTTGGCCCATTTACATTCAGGGTAACTATTGAGAGATAGGAATTTAGTGCCATTGTATTGCCTGTAAGGTGACTATTA
>NW_019154099.1:14679919-14681598 GCF_002288905.1 Enhydra lutris kenyoni | reverse complement strand
ACACCCCAGCTTTCTTTTGATGTCCATTAGCATGGTAAATTGTTTTCCACCCCCTCACTTTAAATCTGGAGGTGTCTTTGGGTCTAAAATAAGTTTCTTGTAGACAGTATATTGATGGGTTTTGTTTTTTTATCCATTCTGATACCCTGTGTCTTTTGATTGGGGCATTTGGCCCATTTACATTCAGGGTAACTATTGAGAGATAGGAATTTAGTGCCATTGTATTGCCTGTAAGGTGACTATTACTGCATATTGTCTCTGTTCCTCTCTGTTCCTTTTTTCGGCTCTCTCTTTGCTTAGAGGACCCCTTTCAATATTTCCTGTAGAGCTGGTTTGGTGTTTACAAATTCCTTTAGTTTTTATTTGTCCTGGAAGATTTTTTTTTTTTTTCCTGGAAGATTTTTATCTCTCCTTCTATTTTCAATGATAGCCTAGCCAGATATAGTATTCTAGGCAGCATATTTTTCTCCTTTAGTGCTCTGAATATATCATGCCAGTTCTTTCTGGCCTACCAGGTCTCTGTGGATAAGTCTGCTGCCAATCTAATATTTTACCATTGTATGTTACAGACTTCTTATCCCGGGCTGCTTTCAAGATTTTCTCTTTGTCGCTAAGACTTGTAAATGTTATTATTAGATGATGGGGTGTGGACCTATTCTTATTGATTTTGAGGGGGCTTCTCTTTGCCTCCTTGATTTTGATGCTTGTTCCATTTGCCTTATTAGGGAAATTGCCTACAGTAATTCTCTCTAATATACCTTCTGCCCCCCTCTCTCTTTCTTCTTCTTCTGGAATCCCAATTATTCTAATATTGTTTCGTCTTATGGTATCACTTATCTCTCGAATTCTCCCCTCATGGTCCAGTAGTTGTTTGTCTCTCTTCTTTATTCTCAGCTTCTTTATTCTCTGTCATTTCGTCTTCATATCACTAATTCTCTCTTCTGCCTCATTTATCCTAGCAGTAAGACCCTCCATTTTTTATTGCACCTCACTAGTAGCTTTTTTTATTTCAACTTGGTTAGATTTTAGTTCTTTTATTTCTCCAGAAAGGGCTTTTATTTCTCCAGACAGGGTTTCTCTAATTTCTTCTATACCTTTTTCGAGACCAGCTAGCACCTTGAGAATCGTCATTCTGAACTCTAGATCTGTTATATTACCAATGTCTGTATTGTTTTGGTTCCTAGCCTTCGTTACTGCCTTTTTTTTTTTTTTGTGGTGAGTTTTCTGCCTTGTCATTTTATTTAGATAGGAATATATTAACGAAAGAATAAAATACTAAAAGGGTGGCAAAGACCCCAGAAAAATGTATGCTAACAAAATCAGAAGAGACTGCAAATTGGGGGGAGATGAAAAGGAGTAAAAAGAAATTTTTTTTTTAAAGATTTTATTTATTTATTTGTCAGAGAGAGAGAGGGAGAGAGAGCAAGCACAGGCAGACAGAATGGCAGGCAGAGGCAGAGGGAGAAGCAGGCTCCCCGATGAGCAAGGAGCCCGATGTGGGACTCGATTCCAGGACGCTGGGATCATGACCTGAGCCGAAGGCAGCTGCTTAACCAACTGAGCCACCCAGGCGTCCCAATATACCTTTTTCGAGACCAGCTAGCACCTTGAGAATCGTCATTCTGAACTCTAGATCTGTTATATTACCAATGTCTGTATTGTTTTGGTTCCTAGCCTTC